>NW_027501247.1:0-72607 GCF_021521415.1 Bidens hawaiensis | reverse complement strand
CGAAGTTGGGGCTAACTTTGCTTACCCCTTAACTTCGCCTGTTATAGCAACTTCGCTTGATATGAATGTTACATAACAAACCCTTATAATTAGAACGTTATGCCACTAACTTTTAAAACTTCCTTTAAAGAGTAAAATGTTACGATCAACTACCAAGTAACCAGGTATAAAACCATAAAAACGACATAAGTAAAATAAAATCTTAGAAATAAAATACACGGGATCAAATTTCAGTCTTGACAGTGACTAACATGTTTTAGAAAATATCCAAACAGGAATCATACTAATTAGATGGCTGTCACATAGATCCATGTTCAGCTGTATTATGACAAAGAAACAGGTTGTAAGCAGGTAAATAACTTAGTATGGTTTTCATCGCTTCTGTGATACGGGTTAGGTTCTATTAAGCTCAAAATATAAATGGACACCACATCAGAGATTGTGATACCTCCTATCTATTCTCAAAGCTTATTTGGCTTTCCCCAAGTCACCCCGAGTTGACCTCGACCCGTAGTGTCTGATTAAGCTGTAAATACATCTTGATCATTTAGTGTCTTCGCGTTATCTTTCTTGCATCTTGATTGAGAAGTATTAACATTATGGGCAAAACACTAATTTTTTATTATTATTATTATTATTTTTATTTTTTTTAATAAATATTTACACAACTTCAAAACAGTAAACAACTGCAAGTCCCGAATCTGGATCACTGCGGTTTCTTGACACACTATCTTCACGGGAATCAAAACACTCACGGGCTCGTGTATGACTGGGTAATCACTTTTCTGCCTATCATTCGGAAAGATGTACATGGAGGCATGCACAACTCTTAATGAGTTTCCACTTAAAATCGAGGAGATTTAGTTAGTATCACTTCTACTTTTACGCACCATAAAAAGCTACCATAACATACAATGACTGTTCTAAAGTCTTTTAGGCCGAATTACGTCACTAGTTAAGCACACAAAATTAGCTTGTGTATCACTTTCCAAGGTTGGATCAATTTTCTTAGAAACATTGTAATTTAACTTCCTACGAAGTGAAAGACTTGAAAAATTGTTTCATCTCCCTTAAAAATATTTTAAATTCTATCGCCCAGATCAAGTCAAAGTCTTCAGGTAAACGGCTATCCTGAAGATCCAATGGATCAGCTGGACCGACCACGTACGAGTATGTGTCCTTCTAACTAAGTATGAACGACTAATTTTCAGTGAAAGAATAAAACCACATCATAAACCGCCCCGGTCACTTTCAGTCAGTTTGTTAATGGCTATCCTCATAATCTACTGGTAGAAGTGAGGACCAAACACATCCGAAGATATGTCCTTCAAACTGAAGCAACCGACATAATTCTAAGCGATAGTGACATTTTTTTTTTAAATATGTAAGTAAAAGCGAAAAATATGGTAACTCGGGATTGATCATCCCATTAAGCTCAACAAGGTTTTGAAAACGAGTTCTGTCAAACGCTTTAGTAAACAAATCAGCGAAATTATCTAACGAATCAACCTTTTCGAGCACTATTAATTTCTTCTCAGCACAATCCCGTATAAAATGATGACGAATGTCAATGTGTTTAGTTTTGCTACGCTTTACGGGATTGTTAGTTACTGAGATAGCAGCAGTGTTATCTATACAGATAGGAGTATGAGTGAAATTCAGACCGTAATCGCGCAATTGATGTTGTATCCAAAGAACCTGGGAGCAGCAGTTCGATGCTGCCATGTATTCTGCTTCACAGGTAGAGATAGCAACTGAGGTCTGCTTCTTGCACTGCCATGACACTAATCTGCCTCGAAGGAACTGGCATCCACCTGTTGTTGACTTCCGATTCTGATTGCATCCACCATAGTCAGAATCCGTGTAAGCGACCAAATCCAAGTCTCCCCCTTTCGTGTACCACAACCCCAACTTAGGCTTGCCTTTGATATACCGCAATATCCTCTTCACACCTTTCATGTGAGATTCCTTTGGGTTTGCCTGAAAACGAGCACAAAGACAAACTGCAAACATAATATCAGGTCTAGATGCAGTTAAATACATTAAAGAACCTATGATTGCCCGATATTGGGTGGGGTCCACGTTTGTATCACTGTCTGAGTCAGCACCCAGTTTGTGGTTGACGCAAAGTGGAGTATCAAATGGAGTGCTGTCCTCCATCTTGAAGCGTTTGAGAACGTCTTGGACATATTTAGTCTGATGAATGAACATCCCATCTTTCTTGTGATCAACCAGCAATCCTAAAAAGAAAGTTAGTTCACCCATAGCACTCATTTCAAACCTCTTTTTCATGACGTCTTCAAAATCCTGACACATGGCGACTTTTGATGTAGCAAAGATGATGTCGTCCACGTAGACTTGAACCAGAAGAAAATCTCCTCCTTTTCTCTTGACAAACAGTGTGTTGTCGATTTTTCCTCTTTCAAACCCATTCTCAAGCAAGTAATCAGACAAGGTTGCATACCAGGCACGAGGTGCCTGATGTAGACCATATAGTGCTTTACTTAGCTTGTACACGTGATCAGGAAAGTCTGGGTCAGGAAAGCCTGGAGGCTGCTCAACGTACACAACCTCATCGACTTTACCATTAAGAAACGCACTTTTCACGTCTAACTGGAACACCTTCATGTCATTGTGTGCAGCAAATGACAAAAACAAACGAATCGCTTCCAATCTCGCCACAGGAGCAAACACTTCATTATAGTCAATCCCTTCTTGCTGATTAAAACCTTTTACAACCAGCCTCGCCTTGTTCTTGATAATTATCCCTTTTTCATCTCTCTTGCATTTGAAAACCCATTTTGTGCCAATCGCATGCACATTCTTCGGTTTTGCAACCAATTTCCAAACCTCCATCTTCTCGAACTGGGCTAACTCTTCTTGCATGGCTTCGACCCACGAGCTGTCCTTTAGAGCCATTTGATAGTTCTTTGGTTCAATCTGGCTAATGAAGCATGTGTACAAGCACTCGTTAATGATACCTGTTTCTTTGATGCTTGCGTAAACACAGGTGTCCTCATTCAAGCTTTGTCTTGTTTGTACACCATCAGACAGATCACCTATCACGTTCTCCAAAGGGTGATATTTATGAACTCCAGTAGTCAGAACCGAACTGACTTGCAGATTGTCTTCCAGGTTCGAAGATAGTTCATCAATGTGCGATTGTTGTTGAGAGTGAAAAGGATTGAAGAATTCGTCTTCAGTAGGGGCAGCAGGGGTGTCGACAGCAGTTGACGAGGAAGGTTGACATTCATCGTACTGCGGTCGTTGCACAAAATTTTCTTCCTCATCATAAAGAATCTGCGTAGCTATTCTCTCATCAACTTCTGCACAATCCAAGTAGGCAAATTAAAAGATTTAAAAAGCTTATCATAGTCGAAAGCCTCAGCGGGTCCCGTGCTTGGTTTTGGTGGTTTGTAACTTGTGATGTCAGTGTTACACACCACCTCAACCTTGCTGGTCGATAGATTAAAGACTCGTCTGTTGGGTGTCCCAACAACATATCCGACTAAAATACCTTCGTCGGCTTTCTCACCAAATTTTGAGTTCGTCTTTAATATCGAACATGGGGACCCGAATGGTTCGAGACCATTCAAGTTAGGCTTTCTACCATGCATAAGTTCATAACATGTTTTATTCAATCTTTTAACAGTTAAAACTCGATTAAGGATATAACAGGCTGTTGCAACAGCTTCAGCCCAGAACACCACATAAAGTTTAGCATCAGCCAGCATTGTTCTGGCTCATTCAATTAGCGTCCTGTTCTTCCTCTCAGCCACCCCATTTTGTTGCGGAGTATACGGGGCGTTGTACTGGTGGTCTATCCCTTTCTGTAGGCAGAACATCTCCATCTGGTAGTTTTTGAACTCTGTCCCATTGTCACTCCTGATGTATTTAACCTTTCTCCCCACGATGTTCTCAACCTTGGTAATCAAGTTAATTACCAACTGAACCATTTCATATTATGTCCTCAGGAAATATACCCAAGAATATCGAGAGAAATCATCAGTTATCACCAAGCAGTACGATCTTCCACCTAGGCTTTTTACATTCACAGGACCGAAGAGATCCATGTGAAGTAGGTCTAGGGTACTGACTATTGAATTGATCTTCTTGGTGTGATGAGGTTTCTTGTGTTGCTTTCCCTTTTTGCACGATAAGCATTGGTCTTCAAAGTTGAAGTTTTTTAAGGGAACACCAAGCACCAGCCCATTCTTGACAATGTAGTTCATCTTTCGAAGATGTATATGTCCCATTCTTCGATGCCATAACTCGGACTCCGATTCAGTTGCTTTTGACAGAAGACATGATTCTTCTGTTGCCATCGCAGTCGACCTCATGTCGATTACATATGTATTCTTTTCCCTTGGAGCCTTCATCACTATCCATGCCTCTGGTATCTTGAAACCAGGATACAGTACAATCGCTTCATTTTTGGTAAAGTGCACAGTGTAATCTTTGTCACAGATCTGAGACACATTCAGCAAATTATGCTTCAGCTCTTCAACGAAATTCACCTTTACTAACTTCATTTTACCATTAGTCACTGTCCCAATTCCAGTAATTCTACCACCACTCTCTCCAGCAAAACTTACTCTACCTCCCTGAACAGGTTTTCACTCGTGTAACAAATTCTTGTTACCAGTCATGTGCCGGGAACAGCCGCTATCCACAACCCATTGATTGTTTGCAGCCCTGTTCAGCTGTTCCTGCACGATTAAAGCAAAGAATTAAAATCTGGGGACCCAAGACCTATTGGTCTTGGGTCGATTAAATCTATTAAAAGACATCCCGTACTTTGGCTGTCCAAAGTTAGTATTAGAATGATTTCTGTAAGTCCTAAAAGGATACCTTCTTGTAGATTGACTATGAGGCCATCCAAACCTTCGTGGGTTAAATGAATTATAACTAGTGGTTTGGTTGTTAACAGGGAAAAACTGAGATCGATTTCTTCGAAATCCTGGATTAGTCCAATGTCTGAACTTTGATGAGTTCGCATTCTTACCATTATAGTAATTACTGTTAGTTTTATTCTCAGTTTTCGGAGGCCTCATACCTCTGAATCTCTGATTCAGAGGGCAATCAGCAATCAGGTGTCCTATTTGATTGCATCTGAAACAACTCCTGTGTTCAACCTTCGTCTCAACAGTTGTTTCAGATGTTGAGGTTGCATTACTACCCGTTTGCCTAACATATGGTGGAACATACGGGTTTAGAGGGGAATTCTTTTCAGCAGGTTTAAATTCCTCCCCACGTTTTAGTAACACTACCTCTTCATTTGTCTCAGTAGCTTCGGATGTCTTGTCCGAATTTGATGAGACAGAACTTGGAACATAAATCTTAACACTCGAAACAGACTTTTTCGTATCTTTTTCACTCAATTCAGGTTTTTTAATTGAAACTTTGACAGGAACTGTCTGACTAATCTCAACATCAACAGATTTCTGATTACTAGGATCATATGTATAATTATGATTATAAGGTGGTGGAACTTCAGAATATACAATTCCTCCCCTTTTAACTGGGGAACGTTGATCACTTACGAGGTGATCAAGTATTGCAGAGGAATTTCTAAACTGCTCAAGCTTTCTGTTTAGTTCCACCACTTTCACCTGGTAATCAGCTATCTGTTTATCCCTTTCAGCAATTAGTTTGGTTTTCTCTTCTAACACTTCATAGCTAAGATCAATTACTTGTATTTTTTCAGCAAGACTTGCTTTAAGACTTCTGATATCTTTTTCACTAGCCTTAATCTTTACTGAATAACTATTTTCTCTAGTTTTAGTGTAATGATGATCTTCTTTTAACGTTTTAAATTGAGAGTCCAAACTAACGAACTGATCAGTTAATGTTTTCAATTGTTCAGACAGATTTTCACATTGCATACAAGGGAGTTCAGAACTTACCTCAGAGAGCTGATCATTCACCTCTGTCATCTAAGCTTGATCTTCTCTTGTCTCTCTGTCGTTTCCTTCAGTTTCGATGTTAACCAAGTTGGCCTGTTCGAACACTTCCTCAACCTCCAGATTCCAATTTTATCCCCCGTTCTGTCTGGATACCATTACCCTATTCTCATTACTTACCCCATTCGGTTGTGCTGGCCTGTTCTGACTACGTTCTACTCTTTCATTTGTGCATTCTTTAGCAAAGTGGCCATTCTGTTGACAGTTATAACACCGGACCTTTGACTTATCAAAACCTGGTCTTTCACCAACGAACTTTCTACCAGTTTTCTTCATAAACCTTTTAACTCTTCTTACTATCATCGCCATCTGCCACTGCAGATCCATCTCTTCCAGATATCAGTATCGATCTGATCATAGTCTTCGTCTAAAGTTGCAGGGTCAACAATTTTACCTTTGATGTAATTTTCGTAAGAAGCAATGAAAGATGCATAGAGAGCAAACTGCTGTTCAGCAGATTTAACGCTCATAGGCATCTGAGAGTAGTTGTTGTTCGGAACACTTGAAGGAAAACTACCAGTTGTTGCTTGAGGTTTAGAAGAATTTGTTCACAAGCTACAAAGCATACATCACCATCCATGTTGAGAGTTACATGACCATCATGAGTTGAGTTAGAGCTTGAGTCTCCCTTTGAGAAGTAAGCAGATGATTCTGACTTTGAACTTGAACTTGAAGTAACTTTCGCACCATACATTCCCGGATCCTGAACCTGATCAGTTGGTGTCTCTTTTCGAACCATGTTAAGTTCAAAAGTTCGTAGTTTATTGACTACTGTTTCAAAGTCGATGTTTACAAGCTCTTTATCTTCTCTCATCAAGACAGTGTACATCTCCCATTTCGGTGGGAGAGCATCAAGAAGTTTTTCCACGATCTCTTCTTCTTTATAGTCAATTGAATAGTTTCTGAGTTCGGTCATCAAGTGGTAATACCTTGTGATGATATCATCAAGTGACTCATTCTTCAAATACTTGAACACCGAGAATTGGGTTTTGAGTAGCTTAATCTTGGATGCACATATCCCCACATTACCTTCATATCGGTTTTCAAGCGCCTCCCATAGCTCTCTAGCGATTTTATATTTCCTGAAGGTGTGAAGAATCTCTTGTGGAAGAGCCATTGTTATCGCAGCATGAGCTTTGCTTTCAGCCTCATACATCTTCTTTTCTTCCTCTTCCATCTTATTGTATTTCTTAATTTGTTCACGACCCTCAAACAAAGCCGTTGGTGGAATGTATCCATCTTGAATGCACACCCACATCTTAGCATCTTGATATTTAACATATTGTTCAAACCGATCTTTCCAAGCAACGAAATCGGTACCCTTAAGCATTTTCGGAGCCTTAGTAGCTGAATCTGCCTCCACCTCCATTTTCACCAGTTCCGTAATATTTATAGAAGTCATCTTTGGAACAAATACAGACGAACACTCAAAGAACCAAAAATAATTTATTATTCTGAACAGTACTGTAGGCGAAGTTATTCTTAACTTCGCTTAAGAGTAACTTCGCTTGAATACACAACTTCACTGTCTTCACAACTTCGCCTGATATTAACTTCGCTTGATGATAAATTCGCTTAAGGTAAGCGAACTTGTGAGGTAGGCGAAGTTATTGATAACTTCGCTTAATCTTATATCTTCGCCTAAACCCTACATACAGTGGCGGCAACTTCGCCTGATGAACACAACGTTTTTGCAGGTTTGATTTTGACGTGTTGCGAGGTATTCGAAGGTGTAATGGGTTGTGTTTGATGGTAGGAGGTGAGTAGGACACAAAAACTCGGTATTTCAACGTAAACACGTCCCCCGCGAATAGTCGAGCGGAACGATTTCTACACCCGTGTGATAATCCCGAACCACACAATCACTAGCAAACGCTCTGATACCAATTGTAGGTTCCCAGCCGGATCTACACGGAAATATCTCGTTCTACGTAGGTGCGGAATCCCTACGTAAGACGATACGAGCGTAAAAGCGATATACGTTAAACACAAGCAAACACACGTTACAATACGCAAAAGACACGTTGTATTGCAACTAATAACACGTGATATTCAATCACCAATTACTCGTACTGAATCGTTCATTACAAAATAAGCCGTAAACAATAATATATAGTTATCGACAACTTCGCCTAACAGGCTAGGCGAAGTTGTCGATAACTTCGCTTGTCCACAAGTTCGCTTAAACATCAATACAAACCAACAAACACTATTACAGACACTTGATACTGAACTACTGACATCATGCACTAACACTTCGTCTGTGCGTATTCGATGAACAGATGCGTCGGGGAAGATGAGAGATTGAGATTTAAATGTGTTTAGGTTGGTTACTTTAATTAAACTCTCGTAAGAAGAACATTTAACACCTCCCCCCCCCCCCCCCCCACCCCAAAAAAAAACCCCTTTCCCCTTTTCTAGCTTCACTTGTTTATAAATTATACATAAAAAAATATAGGGTGCTCGATCGCCTGGTTGGTCACCAAAGTTGTAAATTATACATACAAAATATAAAAATAACTATATATATATATATCAATTTGAAAAATTACATATAAAAAGTCCAGTCTGATTGATTTTGATTAATTTTAGACAGTACCCGATTGTCTGACTAGCGTCTAGTGACTTATGCAACACTGGAAATGTTACACAAGACATCATTTATCATTCTTGGGCTTTAAAAAATGGTTTATCCCATCTGCCAATGCTAATTTTTGAATATTTGATAATGTGGCTATTGATTTGATTAATCATGAGCAACTAATAAAAATTTTATGATTTAATTTAATGTAAAATATGTATTATAAGTCACCCAATGAAATGAAACAATTCCTTAACAGGAAAGTTAGAGAATCATCTTTTAAAACTCTTAAATATGTTGACTGATTTGGATTAGACTGAAAAAAATTATTACATAGCGATGACTAGCGATCTTTAAAAATTCCTACACCCAATGAAAAAGGTTTCTAGGTCTGCCACTACTTATGACGAGGAAGACAACTAGACAATGATGAACGACATGAAGGGAAATTACTTTAACCAACATTTGTCATACAGTGACGATTACTAAAATAGCTTTGTGATTCTTAACATAGACACGTTTGATTTGATACGACCAAACTGCAGTTAACCACGCTGACTTAACCCTAGAAATAGATGACCAGCTAGTTTTGGGACGATCCATGTTCCCGCCTATAAAATACTGGTTTAAACCTATAATTTCTAAAAGTTTCGGATCAATACCATAAAAATGTCATAACCACGAATCGCATCTAGGTGTTGAGCCCTCGACAAGTAATCCCAAAACACTTCCTTGCCGAGCTCACAGTCTTCGTAACTATTAATAAAACAAATCTTAAATATATATAACGAAACTCCCTAAATTCTCTCAACCCACCAGATTGTTTTATTCTTAAATGAACGCTTCTCATGCATTTGACCCGAATTTATAAGCATGGATCTCACCAAACCTAGATAGCCTTTAACCGGGTTATAGCATTAAAAATTAATCTCATCAAATATTTGATATGAAAATCATATAAAATAGGGATATACTAAAATTAATATCTATATTTTTAAAAGATATTATTTATAATTAATAAGCAATTTTATAGTAAAAAAAACTAAGTGGGTTATGGGTCTCACTAAACCCAGATAGCTTTTAGACCGGATATAACATATCATTTATTTATGAAACCATTTTATCATCAAATCATAAGTATATTATTAACTTCCTTACAATAAATAAAATTAAAATCCAAAAAAATATTAAACGAATAATGTAAACAATATACGAGGATGTAAATAAATTGCAATACATGTTGCGAGCAACGAAAAAAGGAAAAGAAAAGAAAAACAATAGAACTAAGAATCTTAATTTCATCTTAAATATATATAAATGAAACTTTAAAAGCTCTCTGGTTGCATCTTACATTATAGCAAGTCACCAGATTGTTTTATTTGTAAATGAAGACTCCTCATGCATTTGACTAGAATTTACGGGTATGAGTCTTACCAAATTCAGATAACATTAAATGGGTTATAACATCTCATTATATTAAAATATAATCTAACCAAATATTTGATATGAAATTCTTATAAAATGGATATATTAAAAATTAATATCCAATTTTTTAAGAAAAAAATATTATTTATATTAAGAGACAATTATATAGTAAAATAAATAAATAAGTTATGGGTCTTACCAAACCCATAGCTTTTAAACGGGTTATAACATCCTATTTATTTGTGAAACCGTTTCATCATCAAATCCTAAAAATTCTAAATATATTATTAACTTTCTTATAATAAATAAAATTAAAATTTAAAAAATTACGGAGGATAAAAACTATTTAATATTATATTATATTATATTATATTATATTATATTATTATCTACCCGTTATCCGCTCTCCTTTTCCCTCACGTGGCTTCTGCTGGTCCCATACATACTCTCTTCAACTCAACAAAGAGACGACGAATATTATCATCATATCATATTAATCCCAACGACACACACCCAAAATCCGAATAATCCTAACAATCCACACACACCCAGTTCAACATTTCACTATTCAACCACTAATCTCATCTGGGTTTTTAGGGTTTTGCTCAATCTGGTAAGTTTGAATCCCAAAAGTGTAAAAAAATTGAATCTTTTGAACTGGGTATTGAATGCTTTCCCTCAATTTTGCATTTTGAGTGTGAAATTGGATTGCTTTAGAGTTTTATGAGGTTGAAAGATGTGGGGTTATGGTATACATGTTCTTGATGAGCACTTCATTGGTCTTGTGTCATAACAATTTCTTGTTTTCCGGTCGAAGACTCAGACTCAGACTCGCGTGTTGTAAGCCGTTGTATTCGGATAGTGTAATTCGGTTAAGTGGTGGTGGGAGAAGGGGGATTGGATTTGGGAGGTTAGTTCCGAATGCGAAACGGAAACATGAGAGGAAAAGGACTTGGTGGCAGAAGTTCTTTTTTGATGAGGATGGGAATTGGTTCGGTTTGAAAGACGATGAAATGCTTGAAGCCGAAGAGGAAGTAGCGAAAAGTGGTGGTGATGAGGATGATGATGAGGGGTTGTCCGAGAATGAAAAGTTTGAGGCGTGGAGGCGACGTGCCGAGGCGATTGTGGAGTTGAGGGAAGCGCGAGAAAATGTGGAGAATGAAGATGAAAGAAAGTGGGAAGATTGGCTTCTTGATGGTAGTAGTAATGGTAGTTATAGTGGTAGTGGCAATGGTACTGGTAATGGTAATGGTAATAATAATAGTAATGGTTCGTCATGGTTTCAAGAACCGCGTGGTGAAAGTGTTGAAGGGGATTTTGATGATATTATACCTGTAAAGGGGTTTACAGAATCGGTGAGGGATTTGGTGTTTGGAAGGGAGGAAGATGAGATATTGTATGAAGATCGTGTGTTTCGATATGCCTCATTCAATTCGGTAGGTACATTTTTTATGGTTAGGCATGTGAACAAACCGAACGTCTAATGAACGAACGGACATGAACAATTTGTTGTGTTCAGTTAGTTAAATGAACAAGTCATGTATGTTCGTTCGTTGGTTTATGTGCATTTGTTTAAATTTGTTCGTTTATACATTCATTAAAAGGTTTTAATCCATTACAATTTAGTCTACTTTTATGAAATTGAAATATCACCCATCATTATTTAGTCTAGTTTTATTATTTTTTATGCCCACCAAATTGACGTTCATGTTACTTTTAGTTGGTTTTCACTCAGTTATATTTGTTTATGTTCATTCATCTATGTTTAGTTATGTTCGTCCGTTTAAGTTTGTGAACTGTTGTTTATATTGTTAACGAACAACCATAAAAGAACCCGTTCATTTTCTTAAAGAACGAACATGAATAAGAAAACTTTGTTCCATTACTTGTTCTTGTTTGATCGTATGTTCATTTAAAATTAAGTGAACGAAAATGAACTTGCTCCGTTCGTGTTCGTTCGGTTCATTTACAAGCCTATTTATGGTGAATTGTAGCATTGGACGATTCGGAATGTGATTTGGGTTGTTTGTTACGCGTTATGACTTTTACAATTTACTGTTCGATAGATATTCGGTTAATGTAGCCTTTGTTTTAAAATAAATAACATGCCAAAATTTGAATTAATGAAAGTAGATATTGATATAAGTTTCTAATTGTAGCACTATTGGGGAGATTATAACCATTTAAACGCATAATCATCCTTTTGCAGGCAAATTTTTTGGCCGTGTTGATAATTATACCGTGGGCTTTGGATTTTTTAGTTCATGACTATGTTCTTATGCCATTTCTCGATAGGTAACCGTTTCTATATGAGAACTCCTTTTATTATGTATTTTCTTAGTTTGTGTCAAAAAAGAGATAAAGTTTGACTTTTGAAGGTCAAAGGGCTACATTTAAACTTCAAAATGAATATAGTTTTTCAAGGTTAAAAAGTAATAACTCTAATTATATTTCTTTACCCATCATCAATATATGATATATAGTGGTGAAAAAAAGGGCTGGTTAGGTAATGGTTTAAAATCTATCTATACCTACTAACTACTAAATAAGTGGTTGTGCAAAATTATTTTCTCGCTTATCTTATTTCATCCCCTTTGTATAAAATAATGATAGTAATAAAACATAGTATATTAAATACATATATTTAAAAATAGTAACTTATCTGAGATATTTGGCTTCAAATATAATAAATTATTAGTTACTAACTTATGTGTAATTTCAATCATATCTTATCTCAAATATCGTTTAATTCCTAAATCTTCATTACTAACTATATAATATAACCGTCATGCATTTTCTAACCTAGTAATGTAGAAGTAAATAATGTGTTAAATATGCTTACAAAATCTAATCTTATTTAATAACATAAATTAGGAGTTTTTATGCATTTTAACAATCTTGGAATGACTTTCAACTCAGTGAAAACCATTTGACCCGTTAGAGATAAAATTTATACGTTAATAAAAAAACATTTATCTTGCATTTATAAAAGGATATTATTATAAACAGGTATGTGAAGACTGTACCACTTGCAGCCGAGATTCTTGATGTAAGAAGGCATCAAAAACTTGAAATGGTGAAAGAAATAAAAGCTGAAAAAGAGAGATACAAATTTGAGGTTGAAATCGGGAAATCGCCACCGATTTCTGAAGAAGAACTTTATTTGGAGTTACGACACAAAGCGTAAGTTGAAAATTTACACGTTCAGTGATCCGTTTGGCGGGAAGTTCGTTTATGTTTGTTTACTTGGTAAATGAACGAACATAAACAAGTTTTTTTGCTTCTTTAGTTAAATGAACGAACATGAACACTTGCCTCGTTTGTTCATGTTCGTGAGAGTCTGTTTGCATTTGTTCATATATGTTTGTTTATATTTTTACTTAACTTTTGTCTAGTTTATGAAATTAAGATATCATATGTTACAATTAAGTCAAGTTTTATTAATGAACGAACATAAACAAGTTTTTTTGCTTCTTTAGTTAAACGAACGAGCATGAACACTTGCCTCGTTTGTTCATGTTCGTGAGCGTCTGTTTGCATTTGTTCATATATGTTTGTTTATATTTTTACTTAACTTTTGTCTAGTTTATGAAATTAAGATATCATATGTTACAATTAAGTCAAGTTTTATTACTACATTACGCCCAATAGATTGATTTTCAGTTTACCTTTGATTGGTGTTCGCTAAGTTATGTTCGTTCATCTATGTTCAGTCATGTTTGTTCATTTATGTTCGTGAATTGAACGTTTATATTATTAACGAACAAACATAAACAACACAAACATGAACATTTTATTAACGAATGAACACGAACCAGATAACCCCGTTCGTTTCGTTGCTCGTATTAGATTGTGTGTTCGGTTAAAGTTAAATGAACGAGCACGAGCATGCTCCATTCGTGTTCGTTCGGTTCATTTACAAACCTAGTCGAAACGGTTGGGTTGGGACTTGGGTCAACATGAAACACTTTGCCTCCATTTTTTTCTGAAAATTTATAAATGTATATTTTGTATCTTACGTGATTATAATAGTTAAACTTATTACAAGAATAATGCATTAAAAATATACACTTTGTGTGACATTCGACTCCTTTGACATGTTTCCTTTTCTGTTGGTTTTTTAGTTTTACAACTTATACCCTCTTGGCCGATTAGAAATATAACATAACCAGATCGAGCCAGTGGGAGTTGTAACTCATGCTATGCAACTTGTACATTGCTCTGGATTTGGGAATATTGTATATTATTGATGTTTTATTGTTTGTTGTAACAGATTAGAACTGAGAGAGGAATGGAGATTAATAAACCGTAGTGCATTTGCTAATATATGGTCCGATATGGTGTTCGGAATCTCATTATTTGTTCTTTTGTACTTCAATCAAAATCAGGTGTGTTTTGTTTTACTTCTTCTCATTGAATAATTTTTCATTATTTGAATAATATACAAAATACTACAGTAAGTATGCTTGAAAAGATTCATCTGTCCATGTTTGACTTATGAAAGTCAACCTGTTAGCTGTTTAGTCTTTACTCATATTCTCAAAAACCCTTTTCACAATTTTAGCTCAAAAATATTATGTTTATGATGTCATATAATTCACTAGATAATTAATTCTTGGTAATTAATTACTTAGGCAGTTTACCACTGATAAGTTTGACTTTTGTAAGTCAACTGTGGACTTGTTTCTTAATAAGAGGATTTAATTCATAGAGTAATTGACTGGTTTATAATGTATTAATCAATTTATATACATTTTTATTTGTTTTTATACATATTTTATAATCATAATCTTTATATATTACATAATATATATTATTTATTTATTGTTATCATTATTTTTATATATGAATTATTATTATATAAATGTATTTTTAATATATTAACAGTTATATAAATAGTAGGTTTGTAAGCCTACTTGAGCTCGATTCGAGCTTTTTTAAGCTCGGCCCAATTCCTGCTTTTAGCGACCCGATCTCAAGTAGCCCACGAGTGGCTTGGCTCGTTTACACCCCGAGTTAACTCACCTCCAACAAGTCAAACTTTGACTTTTCCTGTCAATTTTTGTACTTATTAACTCCATATTGACATGATTTGTATTTAGTATTTACTTAAAAAATTAATAGTTTTTTTTAAATCATTTTGTAGGTAGCTTTGCTGAAATTTACAGGGTATAAGATAATAAACAACGTTAGCGACACTGGGAAGGCATTCTTAATCATACTTATCACAGATATTTTTCTCGGGTAATTCTTTTTTCTTTTATACAGAAGTAAAAAGTCAACATTTGACCTTTTGTGCGTTGATTGTCTCCTTTGACCGTGCAATCAACTAATAATGATTTTGATGAATTTTGGAAATTTGTAGGTATCATTCAGAATCAGGTTGGCAAACTTTGCTAGAAATTATTGTGGAACATTATGGATTTGATGTTGATCAATCTGCCATTGTCATATTTGTTTGTCTGATTCCGGTTATCATGGATGCCTGCGTGAAGCTTTGGGTATGTTCTTCATTCAAAAATATTGCAATAAATATTCTAAAAAACTAGGGTGAGGTTAATTAGAAATTACTAATTACTAAATTAATGTGATAACAAAAAGAAGAAAACCTAAATCGTTTAATTATTTGATCGGTGATCCATATTTTAAATCTATTATCTATATGGTTTTTTGGTGGGTTGGTGGTTTAACAATTCGGTTAGGAGTTTGGAACTTGTAACTCGCCGTGTACACCGAACTGACCGTTTAACACTTTTTCTATCTCTTATACTTTTTACTTTTGGAACATGTAGTTACACATATATATTATGTTAATGAACCATCTTTATTAATTTAAAGTTTTTAATACAAACTCAAGATTTTGAAAACAGTAATATAAAATCATTTCAAACCGTTGGACGGTTAAACTGCTAAAACTTGTCGACTTGTTTGGTTTGTCGTATCCTAGTTAACAGTTCTTTCAGAATTTTCACAAATAGTCTGAACAGACCGTGAACGCGCTTATGGATAATTGTACTCGTTATGCTTTTGGATTAACATTTGATAGATATCTAACGTTGTGCGTCTTTTGTTTACCGTTTAGATGTTCAAGTTTCTTCCAAGATTATCGCCGAAGGTGTCGAATATTTTCCAGGAGATGAAGAGGCATTAGACAGAGGATTATGTACTTGAAGAATCAAGTTCTTGATTTAAAGATTCTTGCTTTGATTTCCATTTTTATAGGTTTAGAAGATGGACCATATCATCATATGTATACTTGATATTGATTTTGTCATTTGTTTATGATTTATTTGGATTTCTACACCATCAACCTCATTTGATTTGGATGTAAAAAATAAATGGCTGTTCCATACTCTAATTCTTGAATGTATTAAAAAGAAGATATAGAATTCATGCTTTTTATATACCAATACTCTTTAAGTGTTCATTATTTGCATTTAGTATTTAGTTATAGTTATGAAGTTTTGTTACTAACGACTTAGATTTGAAGTGCGGATGGAAGCACAATGATTTCATGAATTAAACTCTGTCGCTTTTGTTAGTATATATGATTTTATATTATTTTAACATGAATAGACCATTTATAAGTTCACATGTTTATTTTTTTTAACAAAGAGAAACATATATGTTTATAATTTTTTGTTAACAGAGAGAAACATCTATCTATTCTAATAAAAGACTATCCATTTTTGCCACTTGTCATTCTCATAGCTCTCCTCATATATTTTTCACTTATTTTAATATATGGTCCTTATCTTTTAAGTTATGTCAATATATGAATTTAAATTTGTTTTTTATTATATGTAAATCCCAATCGATTAATTCATTAACATTAACGATGAAATAAGAAAATAAGGAAATATTAAAATTGACATTGCAGGTTTGTTAGAATATAATTTTAAAGTTACAGGTAATTGCCAATTAAAGCAAATAAAGGTGCGTCATTTTCGAAGAATTTGGATTTGTACGGTAAACTATAATATTTTTTTTAAAGTGGGATTCGAGCAACACTGCATTATTTTTTTTATATAAAATTGGTTTCAAATTTGAATTTAAAATCTTCTCATATGCATTTGAACTCGGGAAAATGTGTATTTTCTTAATTTTTCTTCAAAAGTTTTGTATAAATATTGCAAACATATAGAATACCTATAAAATATATTTTGGTGTTTAGCATTAAATTTTTAAAGTTGAATATTATAATTATAATCTATATGTATACTGATTTAATATATGAAGTATATGTCATTTATTTATATGATTTATTTTTGTGTAGTATAAAGGGTTTTAGCAATAAGAAAATCAATATTTAATTTTCAATATTTTCTTTTATAATTCAGGCCAAAATGCTTCAGAACATATATTTTCATATTAATTTAATAAAAAAAATAGTTAATCTGGTTAAAATCATTTACCATGCTTCCAACAAATCCGAAATCTTTGCTTTTTTTTCTATAAGTTTTTAAAATATATATATCAACTAATTAAATATTCCAACAACTCCCATAATATTAACTAATAACAAGGAATTAGTATTCAAAATTAAAGCATTCCTTATCAAATACTTTCAACTATTATAAATAAGAATCACTAACTTCACTTGCAACTTTAAATCTTATATTGTTCTGCTAACTCAGAAAATCACTTTTATTTAAACATGGCTTTAATGTTAGTATGTCTTTGTCATTTTCCATTAATATGATATGAAAAAGTCATTTTGTTATATTTTAATTATTGGTTCTTATGTTGCTTGATTATACAATTGTTAATTGTAAAATATAAAATGAAGTAAAAATTTGTCATACACAGAATATTAATGATACCAAATTTATCATGATTAATTAATTTCAGATTTTAAAGATTATAAGGATGACTATATCATCAAAGTTCAGGTAATATGGTTTTTTGGATAATCATGTTTTGGAATAAACATAAGCACATGATCTCAAATAACATTACATATATTAATTGATTAAAAGGTATGATATTTTATGTGTATGAATATTTTTTTTGTTTCATGGATATATTATCATTTATCTAGGGTTGGTATGTACCTGAAAAATCTTATTTATCACACGGACTATTATACGTGGCTATATCAAGAGTTATAAGCATACCTATATGTTACCTTATCAAGAGTTATAGGCAGTCATGGACTAAAGATTTTGATTTATGATAAACAATGTATACCAACCCATACAATCATAAATGTAGTGTACAATGGCTGTTTTACTTATTTGTAACATAATTGTGTACTCTTAGTTATGTAATTTCTGTAATTTTAATGTAAATTGTAACCGTATAAAATATATGATCATTTTGTTAACTATATTTTACTTAATGGATAAAGTATAAAATTTTCATCAATTACCCGTGTAATACACGGACCTCAAACTAGTACTCAATATATTGAACAAACTGATCGTATTACAATAGAGAGGTGGGTAAGCGGGCAACAACTGCGTCGCCACCCCCTTTTGAGTATTTATTTTGTATTATTTTAACATGGTTAGATCAGTTTTAGTCAAATTCAAGCAACATAGTACTAATATGACTCTTATGTTTAAGGTGAGATTCCTATGTCTTGTGGAGGTCTTATGACGAAGCGATATGTTTTCTTTGCTTTGAACGTGCATCGTCATACAAAAAACACTTTATGATATCTTGTACGGTAGTAGACAGTAGACGTTATTATCAAACATAATAATATAACTATCTTAATGTTAAGAAATTACTAATTATGCACTTTATCTATATAAAGATAGTAACACCAAAAAAATCTACGACTCGAACTTAATGAGTTTTCTATTTAAATATTGTTACAAGAGCTTAACGAATTTCTTTAGACAAATTGTAATTTGAGTTATTTGATTTAATTAAGTAGAGTCAGTTTGAGGATTGGATCCGGGGGAACATAGATTTCCTATCAGTCTTGACCTTCTCAGAGACTTGTCAAGATAGGGGGGATCTGCTCTTATATTATAGATATTATAGACGAAAAAAGGAACCCCTCTCTCTTTCTTTTCTGTGCGCTCTCTCTTCTGTCATGTGCTTAAATAATTGAAAGTAAAAATGACGTGATCAACTTTCTCGATATTCATGTTCTTATCTGTATAGATTATAGAACTTGAAATACATTTGAAAAGAAACCAATTCGAATTCAAATTTCAAACATTCAAAATTCTATTTGAATTAATAACAAAAGTACAATATGATAATATCCCTTAAATATCCTTGTTTTGCTCCACGATTATGATATTGCTTATATATATATATTCATTGATCATCTAAGTGGATGACTTAATATTCAAGATTGGCTATACTGTTCGCTGTCCCTTCCAAATCTATCATGGTCGATTTTATGGAAAGAGGATATTGCAGATGAAACCCGGATTAAAAGATTGAATATGAGAATGAAAACAAATGAAAGATAACAATGTTAGGAATTTGTTTGGCGAGTTTTGACCATACTTATTGTAAACCAACTTTGTTATCTTCGTTTTCTTCAATCTCATCATCAGTCCCTTAGTCCGATTTTCATCAACAATATCCTCTTCTCTATCTGAACTTATAGAATCAAACTCACTATCCTCAACCTGAGTCGGTTTCTCTTACGTGTCAGCCAATTAAAGACGATGTGGTTCGCGGCTTCCGGAAACCATAGTTGGACAGTTTATCAAGAATTTTCGTTAAACTGGTTGAACTGGACTGCGAACACCCCTAGAAAGGACCATATAACTTGAATGACTTGAAAATAATTGCAACACTTAATGATCAAATTCGATGAATATTTATGTTTTTGAGGAGTCGTAAGTACATCTGATAAATGTTCAAACGTGTGTGTTTTGTTTATGGTTTAGGTGTTCAAATTTTTCCAAGATTATCTCCTAAGGTGTCGAATATTTTTCACAAGATGAAGAGGCATTAGAGAGGATTATTGGGCTTCAAGAATCAAATTCTTGATTCATAGATTCTTGCTTTGATTTCCCACTTTTACATATATAGATCGAACATGAATCGTATCATATCTATACAACTATACTTGATGTTGATTATGCCATTTGCTTACGGTTAAGTTTGATTTCTACACCATCGATTTTATTTGATGTAAATATTAGAACGTATACTATTTAGCAGATTTTGAGGGGTAAGACCCTCCACTATGGGGCGCGGATGAGTGGTTGGCGGGGCGTCGTTAGGCGCGGACTACCACCAAGGGGCGCCCTTGGTGGTGGGGCGCCGAGGCTAGGATCGTTCCAACGATGGGCGCCGTAATGGGTGTGGAGGTGGGCCCCCCTCTCCAACGGCTAGTTAACGTTAACTTTAAAAAAATATTAATTTAATTATTTTCTATATAATACAAACAATATTTTCAATTTTTTACTCAAACAACTCTCAAATTTCGCTCTTTAATTCTCTCAATTTTCATCCTTTCTCAAACCTAAACCCTAACACAAGCTCGATCTCAAACCCGAACCCGTGGGATCCATCTCAAAGGTGGTGGGTTAGTGTGCTCGCAAACAACAATGACCCTAACAACCATTTCTATGCCAACCAACATCCACCCGTAATGCCTCCAACCATTCAACCGTTTTCCAACGATATGTTCTATCGAATGCCAATACCGTTTATGCCTCCGCAAACCCAAATACCCGAAACCCAAGTTCCCGAAACGCAAGTAGACGAACCACAAGTTCATCGCAAACGAAGTCATAATAAGGAGGTTGATGCTGGTCAAACAACTATCGAAAGGGTTGAAAGAAAAAAGTGGAAAGATGATGAGGAAGTGGTGTTAGTGTAAGCGTGGATCGACTCATCCGAAGACTCAATTCAAAGTAAATCATAAAATTATTTTTATATATTTCGTGTTTTATTTTTTTTTGTAAACTAATACTCGGCTTTTATATGTATCGTAGGTGACGATAAACACACCCCTGAATTTTGGGATGAAATACGTATTAAGCTCTTTGAGATAATGGGTCGATGTCGCTACCGCGGGGATGATTCTGTATCTAACAAATGGAAGGTAATGCACAAAAAAATGAGCAGGTTCTCCGAAATTCGCACTCGCGTTTCAAACAATAGAGGTAGCGGCACGAGCGATGTCAACCTCATTGAGACTTGCTTAAAACAATTCAAGGCCCTTAATAATGCCGATTTAGGTATGTTGGAAATTTGGAGGAAATGCACGAGCTCGCCAAAGTGGCATCCGATCCCAACATCTTCACCGCAGCTGTCCAAAGGGTCAAAGACAACGTCTACTTCGGCCAATCATTTGTCGTCTCAAGCCGGGTCGGATGCTCGTTCTCAATTCAACTTAAACGAGATTGATCCTGATTTTGTTTTTGATGAACCAGATGAGTTTCCACGTTCGGTAGGAAGAGATAAAGCCAAGGCGCCAGCTAGAGGTGGGGATCTTCGTCTAGAACGACATCCTCGATGAGTTCCAATGTCAGCTCGCATTTGACAACTTGGAGCTTGCACTTAAAGAGTTTACCGATGCGAAAACACACTCAAAAAATGAACTCAAGATAATGCATGAAGAAAGAAAAGCGATGCATGCGGAATACAAAGCCATGCATGAAGAAAGAAAGAAAGTTAACTCAGAGCGGCAACGAGAAGAGGATTTCAAGCTCCTCACACGCATCTAGGTCCGGCCACACGGGCATTTTTGGAGAAAAAAATGCAAGGATAATGGCAAAATACGCAAACGAGGACGACGAATATTAGTTATATTTTTTTTGTAATTAAAATTTATCTTTTTTATTTGTACGTTTTTTATTTGTACGTTTTTTTTATTTATATGTTTTTAAATTTAATTAGTTTGTTGATGTATATAAAAATATACATCTTTTTAGCATCAAATAATCTTTAAAAACTGCAACTTCTATCGTATAATATAGTTAAAATAATTACCTATCAAGTTAAAATGTATTTTCAGGTGAATCCAAGCCTCAAACGAAGAAACGAATGAAAAAACAAAGAAAAACAAAAGAAAACAGCAAAACATGGGGCTGTGCTTCAGGAAACATGGGGTTGTGCTTCAGGAAACATGGGGCTATGATTTCAGGAAACATGGGGCTGTGCTTTTGGGAAACACAGGGCTGTGCTTTTGGAAGCACAGGGCCGTGCTTCTGGTCACTTTTCAGAAAAGACAAAAAAAATCTACAAGAAAAGACAAAATAGTGAACAGCTGGACACGGGGCCGTGCTTTTGGAAGCACGGGGCCGTGCTTACCTCTCATCATGCTCATTATGAGCTAAACTCTATTTACTATCTAAAATCTATGAAAAAGCTTTATTTTACTTGATAATTATATTAAACATGTGGTTTAGTTTGGTAAAGTACATGGTTATCTTACAATTATCTTTTGATGAGAAATGTTTCACCATCTTAAAATACTAATTCAAAGTTGGTGATTGTCAATTATTTTGGCAATCATTCATGATCGATTCATGTTCTTGAAAGATAGAAACACTTTGATACATTATCGAAACATGGATCCTTATATTGTACTTAGAAATGATGAGATATAAGTTATGATGTATTTCTCTAAACCTTGGTAATCCGAAAATGGCTTTGCTTAGGATATCAAATTAGTTAAAGAAGTCATATGTTAATGGAATGTGTAATTATAACCTACATAAATCAACCAAGGGGAGGTTGTGTGAGTTAACTACAACCACCCGAAGTTGTTAGAATTGGTATTTGAGAAATCGAAGTCAATTCTAATCATTCTACTTTACCAACTGCTTGTCTACTTAAATTGACATTCTCGGGGTAGCATGCTATTAAGCATAGGATGGACTTTAAAATATGCATGCTATTATTCATTATGTCATATAACATCATGAGGAAATTATCATGAGGAAATTATCACTGATAATTTTCCGCATGAAGTTCTCATGCATATCCAAGCGATCATACAGGAAAAGGACGAAAGTCCTTGGTTCGCCGACTTCGCAAACTATCTGGCTTGTAGAATCCTAAGAAAATGGCTAACTCATCAACAGCGGAAGAAATTCTTCTCTGACCTTAAGTTCTACTTCTGGGAAGATCCATACTTATTTAGGATAGGGGCCGATCAGGTTGTTCGTAGGTGTGTAGCGGGAAAGGAGGCCTTAGATATTCTCAAATACTGTCATGAAGGACCTATTGGTGGGCACCACGGTGCTGCCACTACGGTCAGAAAAGTGTTTGATGCAGGATTTTTCTGGCCCACCATATATAAAGACACACATGCTTTGATCCAAGCATGCGATGCTTGTCAAAGAGCCGGAAACATCTCAGCCAAAAATGAGATGGCTCAAAAAGGCATTCAATTTTGTGAGGTCTTTGATGTACGGGGAATAGATTTCATGGGCCCATTTCCTAACTCATCGGAAATAAGTACATCCTTGTAGCAGTCGACTACGTGTCTAAATGGGTAGAAGCATAGGCTCTTCCCACTAACGATGCTCGAGTAGTTGTACGCTTTCTGAAAAAGTTATTTTCACGATACGGTACTCCGAAAGCCCTAATCAGCGACAGAGGTACCCACTTCTGTAACGCTATGATGGACAAAGTCTTAGCACGATATGGGGTTCACCACCGACTGGCAACACCATATCACCCTCAGACTAGTGGGCAGGTGGAGGTCTCAAATCGAGGAATTAAAAGGATTTTAGAAAGAACTATAGGAATGAATCGCAAAAATTGGGCAGAAAAGTTAGATGACGTTTTGTGGGCCCTCGGGACGGCATACAAAACCCCCATAGGAACAACACCATTCAAACTTGTTTATGGGAAGGCATGTCATATACACGTAGAACTAAAACACAAAGCGTATTGGGCTCTGAGAGCAGTGAATTTTGATCTAATGTCCTCTGGTAAAAACCGAGAAGATCAAATTCACGAGCTCGAAGAACTAAGAGCACTGGCATATGAAAATTCCTGGTCTTACAAAGAAAAGACTAAATGTTTACACGACGCCCATTAAAAAGGAAACAAGAAATTTCAATTTGGCGATCGTGTACTGTTATATAACACACCTTTACGTCTTTTCCCAGGAAAATTGAAATCTCGTTGGACAGGTCCACACATAGTTGAATCAGTTTTTGACTATGGGGCAGTTGAGATTTCAAATTCTGATGGCCACAAGTTCAAAGTTAATGGACATCGATTAAAACCATACATCGATGTACCATTCGAGACCATCTCGGAGGTATTAATCCTCCACCAGAACTAATGAACAAATTGGAAGTAGGGTCTGGCCAAGACCCTGATTAAACTAGGCATTGTAAATAGAAATAAAAATAAATAATAATAATAATAATAATAATAATCAATTTCAGTATTATTATGCCTTGGATGTTTGTTTGCAGTTTTATTATTCAGGTACACTACAGGAAAACAGACGGAAAATAGGGGACGCTCTGTCGTAATTTCGTTAGCCCGTAGGGAAGTTCCTTTCCATTTTACCCACCATACTTCATATAAATTTTATCATGAATATTTTTATGAATCTTTTCACATTGAGGACAATGTGAGATTCAAGTGTGGGGAGGGGAATTACTTGACCAATTGCTTGCTCAACTAATTATAAAGATTCTATAATAAACTAAATTTTTGTAGCACAAAGACTATTTTTATAACAAAACCAAAAACATATCCAAGAAAAGTTTTTGCAAATAACCAACTGCAAATCTATTATAACCAAAAAAGTGAAAAAGTAAAAATAAGTTTTGTAATATTGAGAAGAAATTTATGCAAAATATGACGTTTATACCCAATTCCTCCGTTACTGTGAGATAAACCTCATGCCATATAAATATTTTTTTCGGAAGCTTTAAGTGAGTCACATGTTTCATGTGATTTAGAACTTGTCGCAATTATTCATTTCAAGACCGCACGAAGCGTTGTATAAGGAAAAAGGTAGTATTGTCACAATCTCATCGAACCATTCTTCAAATCACAAAACCAAAAACCTTACAAAACCTTACCATACCACTTTATCCCTCTCACCAGTAAAATACAACATCGGTCTTTTACCGGCAGACCCTAAAGAACTAGAAATGCATTCTTTCAATTTCAATTTCCTTTGTTGCATACATTTCGCAAAACCTAGGTTGCCTCCAGAAGTTAGGGAGGGAATATTTCTCTTTAGCAATGAGGTGAAGAAAAAGTGGCGCCAAGACGAACAAAGGCCACCATTTTGTGGAGTTTCCAAAAGCGGAATGAAAAGAAGAGCAAAAATATATGAACGATGCTTAGGATACGGAAACTGATCCCACGAAGAAAGATGTAGAAAAAGTCAAACTCAGTCTCACATGAATATACCGAACTAATGAGGGTGGGGGCTATTAGGCTCAAAGCCGAACGATCCATTAAAGTTAGAAGTTATGTTTAGAGCAGGATTGAGGAAGAACTTATCCACATCCTCGACAAAACTGGTCTTGAAGATCTGACCATAAAAGAGTCACTAAAAAAATTGCAATTGGGAGAAAGGAGCTAATCGTTGAAGACATCTTAAGACTCCCGAAAACCAGCAGAAGTTGTATTTACCGTCCTCATCAACCTAAAACCCTTGAACCACCACCAAATACCAAATCCCTACCCAAAACCAACCCATATTACCTTCTAATCTATGCAACCCTTCACAAAGGTGGAGATTTGAACTTGTTACAAGCTTATTTTCACAGGTTACATCTTGACTAAGAGTGTTCACATACATACATCACATGTATGATCAGATATAAAACCGAGAGTGAGTGGACACTGTGAGAACGTGACGCTTTGCATAAACAGAAGCTACTAAAAACAAATCGTCTTTTTATATATCACTTCATATATTCTTATGATTTAAGGTTGGTTATTTTGTTCCCATTTTCTTGGAACTCTTTTAGGGATGTTTAAGCTATAGTACTAACTTGCTATTTTTAGAGAATATTTATAAGTAGCTTGCTTGAGGACAAGCAAGGTTCAAGTGTGGGGATGTTTGATGTATATAAAAATATACATCTTTTTAGCAGCAAATAATCTCTAAAAACTGCAACTTCTATCGTATAATATAGTTAAAATAACTACTTATCAAGTTAAAATGTATTTTCAGGTGAATCCAAGCCTCAAACGAAGAAACGAATGCAAAAACAAAGAAAAACAAAAGAAAACAACAAAACATGGGGCTGTGCTTCAGGAAACATGGGGCTGTGATTTCAGGAAACATGGGGCTATGCTTTTGAGAAACACGGGGCTGTGCTTTTGGAAGCACGGGGCCATGCTTCTGGTCACTTTTCAGAAAAGACAAAAAAAATTCACAAGAAAAGACAAAATAGTGAACAGCTGGACACGGGGCCGTGCTTTTGGAAGTACGGGGCCGTGCTTACCTCTCATAAACGACAAAAAGAATTAGCACATGTCACTAAAAAGCACGGGGGCGTGCCTTAGGAAGCATGGGGCCGTGCCTACCTTCCAGAAACGACAAAAAGAAATAGTACATGTTACTAAAAAGCACGAGGGCATGCCTACGTAAGCACGGGGCCGTGCTTACCTTCCAGAAACGACAAAAAGAATCTGGCACATGTCATAAAAATGCACGGGGCCGTGCCTCACACTCCAGAATGCCTATAAATAGTGGCTCATGTTGCACTCATTGGGTGTGCCTTGAAAAGAGTTCTATCCGGTTTTCTCTTATAAAAACACACACTAACACTCACATAGAAGATTTAGTGAAGAGTTTGAAGGCTTGGAGGTCATCACCATCAACCATTATCATCATCCATCATCATCATCATTAAGAAGGAAGCTTCATCTACATTTGGTTAGATTGTTCCAAGTTTAATCATGTATTTGTTATTACCATCCATCTTAATGTTTATCATCATGCTCATTATGAGCTAAACTCCATTTACCATCTAAAATCTATGACGAAGCTTTATTTTACTTGATAATTATATAAAACATGTGGTTTAGTTTGGTAAAGTACATGGTTATCTTACAATTATCTTTTGATGAGAAATGTTTCACCATCTTAAATACTAATTCAAAGTTGGTGATTGTCAATTATTTTGGCAATCATTCATGATCGATTCATGTTCTTGAAAGATAGAAACACTTTGATACATTATCGAAACATGGATCCTTATGTTGTACTTAGAAATGATGAGATATAAGTTATGATGTATTTCTCTAAACCTTGGTAATCCGAAAATGGCTTTGCTTAGGATATCAAATTAGTTAAAGAAGTCATATGTTAATGGAATGTGTAATTATAACCTACATAAATCAACCAAGGGGAGGTTGTGTGAGTTAACTACAACCACCCGAAGTTGTTAGAATTGGTATTTGAGAAATCGAAGTCAATTCTAATCATTCTACTTTACCAACTGCTTGTCTACTTAAATTGACATTCTCGAGGTAGCATGCTATTAAGCATAGGATGGACTTGAAAATATGCATGCTATTATTCATTATGTCATAGAATGTGTTCACTCCAAAATGAGGATCATAATTCTATCATATATTATTAGGACAAGTCTATCACATGTTTAACTATTAATCATCAAGGAACAATTGAGTAGATTCTAGATATTAGATGGTAACCTTCACATAATTAAATTACTCGTTTAGAATCTCTTATCTTGGTCATCTATATATTATATATAAGTATTTACATTTTATAAAAAGTTCAAAAATTAACCCCAAAATAATTAAAACCTCCGATTAAAGCAAAACAACGATTCATTATTAGAAACCTTTGTGTCCACGGATCGATACTTGGTTCTTACCAATACTATTCTACATATACAATAGGTACACTTGCCTATTTTGTGTGTGTTTAGTCTTTGTATAAATCACTTTTATAAATTTAAAACACGATCTTGTGCAAAAGCAAATCATTCCATCCTTTTATATTTTATACCACACGCACGCACACATCATTTGTTTTTTATTATTATTGTATTTTATATATTTGTTGGTTTTTGGTTTTATAAAAAAAATTTAAGAGGCATCGATGCCCCCTCACCATAAGAGGCATCTAGGGTTGGCAATTCGTGTCTTAACAGGTAAGAAGCAACGCACGTAACACAAATATAAAACATGAATACGACTCATTTAACTACTTTATATATCATGATTATAAGACAGTTTTAAGTTTCGTGTACCAATAAGGGCACATGATGGAGTCTAGCATACTAATTTCAATATATAAGAAAATAAAAAAATCACAAACTGTACATTTTTTATTAACAGGCCTTATCGTGTCTTAAACAGATACCTAATTGCCAGCCCTGGGGGGGCATCATTGGATGGGGCTTTTATGCCCCCAGTGCCTACGTGACGCTGACGTGCACTGTGAAGGGGTATTGATGTCCCTCCCCATAGAGGATAGTCAAAGAAGAAGCTTGATAATCGGTTTACTTCTATTGTCAAAACAAAACATTCATGTAAGGTTATGAAGACAGAACCAATTTCCATTCAATAAATAATTACAATATATTTAATATATTTTTGTTAATAACTATAATATATTATTAAGCATAAGTGATGGACGAAAGAGTAATTTTACAATTAGAGGATGAGGATAAAAACGACATTTCACAATTGGGCATAAAAAGTAATTTGTCATTAGATAATTTGATTTTTCAAGCGTGTCGTACAAGTACATGAAGCCTCATGTTTGATATAGTTACTCTTCTATCCTTATGGTGCCACCAATTTAAGAAGTTTAAATTCTGGTTATTGTAAGTAATAAATAAGGAGTTTAAAGTCTCATTATTATATATTATATTT
Source organism: Bidens hawaiensis (assembly GCF_021521415.1). Taxonomy (NCBI): domain Eukaryota; kingdom Viridiplantae; phylum Streptophyta; class Magnoliopsida; order Asterales; family Asteraceae; genus Bidens; species Bidens hawaiensis. Next base: position 43,867 of record NW_027501247.1, on the reverse strand, counting down.
TGCAAGTATTCGTTCACTCACTAGTTTACTGTTTCTTTGAAATGCCTCTCTCCTCATCTTCATACATCTTTTATCTTTATCATCTTTCTCTTTCAGTTTCTTTCTATTGTTTGCCAGGTTCCATTTTGGTGAGACGACGCTGTGGCTGTTGCCGGGTTCTGTTTTGTAACCCTAGGCAGTGGTGGTGGAGATTGCCTAATTCTTTAGTCTCTTTATTTTTATTTATCTTCTTTCACTAAAACCCACACTAAATATCTAATTTCTTGGTATTTAATTGTGTTCGATCAAATGCAACAACAACGAAATCGATGTTACTAGAATTTTAAAGTTTGGTTCTATTGTATTGGCGGACCTGTTACGTGTAGTGCCTTGCTTCTATTATGACGTTAAAATGTGTTGCACATGAGCTGTTCGATGAAGTAACCACCTGTCCGCAGCGGGCTGTTGACCCGCGGCTGGCAGCGTCTATGGCGATGACAGAACTAGAACGTGCAGTGTCTTGCGTCTATTGTGAACTTAGATGAGGCACACATGAGGTGCTAGATGAAATGCGCGTCTGTTCATTTTGAGTTTTAGAAAGGCTATGATGATTTTTTGTGCTTATGCACTTTGCACATAAGGTGTTTTGACAGAATGCTTTGCACCTTTTGGGTTGGGTTTTTGGGCGATGATGATGATGATGATGTCGGACTCTTGGTGTGGTGACCGTGGTGCTTGGAAGCAAGCAACTACAGTTGCAGACATGATCTGAGCCTAAAGTTAGATTGTTAAGCATCATCAAACGTGGATGGCTTGGTTAAACCTTGGCGTTAAGAATCATCAAACGTGGTGGCTTGGTTAAACCTTGGCAGCTCTACAGGAAAAAACGGACTATAAGAAGACAACGTTAAGCATCCTAACAACTCCAACCAATAAACTATACAAACCTTGATGTAATTGATTATAGGTCCTGGTATTCTTTGTTGAATTAAACATTTGGAGATGATGAGAAGAAATATAAATTACTTAATTGTTGGATCATAGTTCATTTTCTAGAGTTGGGCATTCATGGTGTTGAAACGATATATAAGCAAACTGCTAAGTTCATTGTTTTGACATGCCAATTTAGTTGCACCCACGTTGATCTAGCGTTTCTGAGTCATCTAAGACTTTCTTGAATGGAATTACGAATACTAGTTATTATAATATGGTAATTATGGTTAATAAAATGAAAAGGATATTTCCTGCTATATCATCATTATTATTACGTTCAATATATATTCAATTGCTATTATAATTATAATTGTTTAATCTTCCTCATCTCGACTTCTCCTCACGGATGCAAAAGGTTTATTGAAAGAATCCATTGATTGTGTATTGAATGGACCTACTCGTTTGATTACGAAACTGATATGGCGAGGACACTCAGTTACCCCTAATTCAATGAAATCATTGTTTAAAGGGCGCTTAATTCACACCTGTGATTGTCAATCTGGACCACATCTCAGGTGTCAGTTCTTTTCCTTTACTTCTTTTATGCTTTAATGAATTGATGTAATTATCTTTTTTGTTGCTGTTGGTTGTTGTAATGAATAAATTGATGTGATTATCTTTGTTTGGTTTTTGTAATGAATAAAATTGATGTGATTATCTTTGTTTGGTGCAGACTAGAAGCATTTTAGCTTGATCTTACATTACATTTGATCAATATGTTTTGTAGGATTTTAAATGACCTAGATGATGAGTTGTCAGTCAGGATTACCCTCCAACCGCAGAAGAGGGTTGTGATTTCTGGAAATTTTAAGAATGCAATGAGAATGCAATGTGTTGGTCAAATAGTTCATGCTTGCTATGGCGTTGTGTGTCTCTTTAAAAATTCAAATTCAGATTTCTCTTGTTGGTGCAGCGTCTGCATCTAAAGAGCTTCCTCAAAAGATGGTAGTCACATTATTGAAGTAACTTTGGATGCCCTTTCTTTATATATAATATATAATTAAGTTTATATACTCTTTGTTACAGGCTAGCAGTTTGTTAACTGGAATGGACGAGGTGTCGCGGAAAAGCAATATGAGTACTTATCATCTCTACTTACGCCTCTTTATCAGAAGGTTTGCATTACACTTATTTGTGATGCCTATAGGCCTACTTTTATTATGCGATACGATTCTGAACCGGAATTTTCTTATTTAAGTTGCATAATGCTAAAAATGTGATATGTTGAGATGAATTAGGCAAAAATCTTGACCGAAATTCCGCTTCTAATTTCACCGGTAAATCAAATTAGACAAACATTTAATCATTCTGTCACAAAATTTAAGGAAATTATTTTTTGGGGAAAAAATCCACAATGTAAATATTTTTAATAACGATTAAACTGGATATTATGTCGCAAGTTTTCATTATTTTCGCCGGTTTACTTGACTCATAAAACACTTTTTAAATTTTTTTTACTTGATTTGGCCCATTTGACTGGTTTTCTTGACTTGTAAAACACCCTTTTTTTACATATTTGATGTATCACATTTGACAAGTTACTTGACTAATAAAAGTATAAAACACTTTTATTTTGTTTCAACTATACATATCACTTAATTTAACGCACACAAACGAATCACGTGCCCGACTCATTGTCATCTTGATTATAAGTTGATACATATAGTGCACTCGATACCAACTCGAAGAAAAATGTGCAAAACCATAACTACATTTCCAATTTAGCCAACCATAATTCTTAACTGACAGGTTTATTGACTTCAAATTGCAAAACAATAAGCATTAGCATTTTTTTTTGCAAAAAGTGCCAAATAATTTGTTTTCCAAAATTCTTAATGTTATAATGTTGGGGTAATCGGTTCGTTTACGGGTCACGGGTCAGCATGTTATCGAATCACATAGGTCAAACGGGTCAAGTTCATTTCGGGTCAGCCATGGGTAAATAGGCTATCATATATTTAACAAATCAAGTGTGTGGAAGATGTCTAAATTAACCAAATTATGAGGAAGGCATGACCGAGTATAATGGGAGCTAATGAACCTTAGTTTGCTGATAAGCCATAGACGGGTTAAAAATTGAAGATAGCTTTTATGTATGCATTAAGAAAATACATTTATATGAGGCATGCAAACTAATTTCAATAATTGAATTAGATTATTTGTATTCGAATAATTTCAGCGCATTATAAACCTTGCCGGAAACAAGACACGTTTGCTTTCAGTTGCAGAATCTAACATGTATTCGCAAGATTGATGGGTATATTGCAACAAAAAATGAAGTACAATTATTTGTGAATCTGATTAGTTTGAATTCTTAATCAATGCTCTATTTGGCATGTAAGGAGTGCTCAACGGAGAAGTCTAGGCTTCATAAAATTAATCCTATTTTTGGTGAGTGAAGCTGATTTAGTGTTTTACCTTTTTCCTAATTTAGTGATTTTGATCGAATTGTATGTGTAATCACACTTGTTTTAATTGTATATTTAGTTTTGTGAGTTATTGTTGCAATTTAGTTACATTTATTGACCTTGTCCAGTAATAGACTAATAGTTTATAACTTAGCAATTGTTAATTGCAATGATACAACTAAATAGTACAATTACTCAGCATAATTATTGTTTAAACTAAAAAACCAATCAATAATCGAAAATTGGAACAAAAAGTGTGATAAGCAAATTTTTTGAAACTTAAGTGTGTACATATATGTTTCTTTAGCCAAAGCCACTGGTTAGATCATCTGTTTTGGATATATGTATGAAACAGTTGTCAACACCATCGCGCATAAAATGACTTAGAAGACAAGTTTGGTTCCGTTAATCAATTTTAATAAAATGACCAATAAATTTTGGTTTTTGATATATAAAGCTCAGGATCGTCTGAAAATTTCTATACCTCGGTCGAGCCAATGAGTAATAAAATATATAAGTTATTTTTTAAACCACGTTAACGTTATAATATAACAATAAAAACATCAAATACAATAATAGCTAATGGCTAACCAACGATTCGTGAAGCCCTCCTAGCATTCTTAACAACAAGTTGCTTGATCACCTCTTTGCAGTTTATATTATCTAAGATTTCTCTCGATAGCTATTATTGTCAATTCATTAAATATTTCTTGGGACGTTGTGGATCGTAAGTAAGATTTTAATGACTTCAACTTTGAATATTTTTTTCCTACACATGCCACCGTGACTAGAATAGTTAACAATATTCTATGTGCAATCATTGCATTTGAGAAATTATCTTGGGTCTCGTTCAACTTCATGGTATATAATGTGTCTAATGAGCTCAACACTATATAAAGTTCCATGCCATCATTATCCAATCTTCCTTGAAACTAGAGTGTATTTTTCAAGAAAATTACAAGACAATTTAAGATCATACTTCAACCTCTTCTCCGTCGATTCCGTCCACCTTCACCATCGCCGTTCAACGATTCCGTCCACCATCCAACTTCGCGACCACCATCTTCTTCCGACACATGTCAGTTGATTAAATTGCCTAATTGAAATTGAAATTGAAATTATTGAACTAATTGATCAATTAAACTATGAAATTGGTCCAATTAATCATCAATTTGAAGTTTCAATTAATCAATTTTGAGTTTTTGAAGAAACCCAGTTGCAGACGTTCTATAGTTTGTTTATATGGTCGAATCAATGATCAAATTAAAAGTCGATTGATGATTGTTTGATGATTATGAGATTATATGAAGTGATTTCAGTGTTCAATTTCATGTTTACATGTGTTTAATTTCGTTTTTTTGTTAGTTTTAGAAGTTCTGAACATCCAAAACTTCTTAGAACTTCTAAACTTTTTATCAGAACTTCTAAACTTTTTTGAACACCCAGAACTTCTTAGAATTTCTAAACTTTTCATTAAACAACCTGAACTTCTTAGAACGTATTAGAATGTTTAAAGATGTTCATTTTTTTTGAACACCCAGTGCTTCGTTGAATGTATTAGAACGTTAAAAGATATTATTTTTTGGTCAGAACGTTTAAAGGTATTCAGTTATGTTTCAGAACGTTTAAACATAATATTTTGAACCCTAATCAGAGCTCGATTGAGTGCGTTATTTCTGCAATCCCATAATTGATTGATGAATCTAAATGCTTCTACACATCAATTCGATTGATTAAATAATCATTTTGGTGTTTATTTTGGTCAGAACGTTTAAACTTTGAGCAGAACGTTTAAACATGAACCCTAATCAGAGCTCAATTAAGTGTGTTAATCTGTATTTTCATAATCGATTGATGATTCTAAAGCCTCTTACACATCAATTCGATTGATTAAATCATCAATTTTTGATCAATTTGAAGATTTTTAATGTTCAGTGACGTTCTTTTCAATTTTGGGTTTTGACTTTTGAGATTTCATACTGTAAGTTGTGATTAGAATTTAGAAATTGGATTAGATTGAGCGACAAGTTCCGAATTTGGATTAGAGTTGATTTGTAATCGACGAATTTTGATAGCGAACTACTGTTGGGTTATTTACGAAATTGCCACCGCGCGTTTTTTAATCAAACGCTCTAGAATGTCGCATACCTAATGTATGATAAGTCATTATTGTTCGTTAACTCCCCCATATATATATATATATATATATATATATATATATATATATATATGCCCCTTAAAAATCGTGATCCGTTGAGGGTTAAAGGTGCGGCTCACCGCTCACGTACCTCGAAGGCCACCCTAAAACTTACACATGTTGGAACATACATGCTATTTGACTTTTATAGTTTGACTTACATAACATGAATTTATATTGTTTTCTTTACAGTTTGACTTTTAGAGGGTAATTAAAGCAATAAGATATGCAATTCCACTTATGGTTGAACGGGTCAAAGTGCTATATCATTATCATATATGACATTGGACCCATCCGACCGTGAACCAGACCCCAAACCGGATTAGTCTGCTACTTAAAAGAGAGTTGGAAAAGAGAGAAGAAGATCCAAATCCTACCTTCCTTTAGACTAATGTGAACTCCTTGTCACATACACCATGTTGCAGGTGACATAATTTTTCTTCATTTTTCTCATCATTTAGTTGATTTGATAAAGTATGCAATATAACTCAAACTTGAGTATAGCAGTTGTTACCGGTTTCTCTCGTTAAGTTTGTTCAAAGCCTTCAAATCTTTATTAGTTGACTTTAATTTGTACATTGTTTGTGGTATAATTATGCACTATTAGTAGTCATAGTGCTGCACGGGTTTGAGTTTGCTTTTACATTGTGCATGCATCATTTATTATGGTGTCTACTTGACATCATAGGGTACCAGTAGCTCGTAAAATAATAGTCAAAATAATGAGAAGTGGACTGCATCTATAGTGTATGATATGCTTATGTGTTTAACGTTGATTTAAACGTGCCATGTCTCTATAATTTGAATACGCTTATCGTACCCACATTAAACATAAGGTTTTAGGTTTGCTTGTGGATTGTGCATAGTTCTTTAAATAAAGGTCAAAATAATTAGAAGTTTTCTGCAATTATGCTGTTTAATATGCTTATGTGTTTAAGCTTGATTTAAACATGCTATGTGTTTATAATTTAAATATGCTTATGGCACCCACATTAAAGATAAGGTTTTTATATTGCTTGTGCATTGTGGATGCACCTTTTACTATCTATGACTGACATCATTTTAGACTATGTTGTTCGTTAATAAAAGTGATAATAATGACAAATGGTCTGCGACTATGGTGTTTAATATACTTATATGTTTAAGGTTGAGTTAAACATGCTATGTGTTTATAATAATTTTAATATTCTTATGGTGCCCACACCAAACATCCAATGTAAAAACACATAAGTAATGAAAACCTTTTTTTTTTTTGTTTCTAACTATTAAATTATCTTATAATGTATTGATTTTAAAACAATTAGCATAACATTAATGATGATAGTTTTATGAGGACTACTTAATCACATAAAAGGTTGAACTGTCAATTACATGGAACGATATCAACGTTCAAGGCTGTATGGAAGTACTTGTATTTTGCATCCTAACAAGGCTACCGGCAAAGGCCGTCGCAACATGTAAGGGAACCTGCAAAGAATGTCGTTGCATGCTATCCACAAACGAATTTGGAGAGGAACACTCATTGACTTCTTTAGTTGAAAAAGAGACCAAAAATTGTTACTGGTTGGTAGGATGAGATGAAATATTTATCCCATTGACAATGAAACGACTGTTTGTGGGCCTCCTACGAGGATTGCCTTCCCCATCCACCATTTAACATGCCCGTTGTAAACCTGGCACAGTTGAATGGCCTGCTGTGCGTGTCGCTGCTAGAAACCAAGAATTGGTAATTTGGAACTTGACAATCATGGCATATAAATGACTGCTCGCAAATGATTCTCATGACCTTTATATCCCAATCAAACACAATCTTCAATTATGCAATACCCATTCAAATGACTACAAAGTTTTTCGTATTAGACGTAACGCGGGTCCATTACCAGTCACATCTACTCAAGAAAAATGGTCACTTGGAGACAAATACCCTTCACCACCAAATCCAAATACGCAAGAACGACTACAATTTGGTCGAATGGAACTCAATTTCAACGTAGTTTGTACTTCACCATTTCAGAAACTTGGTTTATAATTACGCATGTAGTTATTAAATTCCACACTCGAAAGGAACAAGTTACCGAGCTAACCTTCCCACCAGTTCCATCAAAGTCCAATTTAGGACGGACTTAGGAAACATTCACAACTCCCTACATATGCTGCTAACTCTTGGACGGAAGAACATATCACACAACTTATGGTCCCTATAGGGAGATCAGTGGGTCCCATGTTCTTGATGCATGCAATGCCACCAACATCGCCTGGACCATAGATACCAATTACCCCCAATGCATTACAAATGGCTCATTGTTTGCTATTAGTGGCGCAACAAAGCTATATGAAATAGCCAAGGTCAGCAAACCCTTAGATCGCACACACCAAATGAATTAGTTTAGCATCAGCCAAGGTATCGTGATCAGCTAGACGGTTGTCTCACCCGCCCTATAACTCATTTTGCATATAATGATTGTCCTATGTTTTTCCTTTACATTTTATGATTTCTATAATAATAACGTTGTCCTTTCGAATTTTTGTTTATGTATGTGTTTCTTTGTGTTTATCTATTGTACTACAATTACTCCCTTTATAGAGGGCCTGCATATATGCAAATGTTTTGCCATGCTACGGTCAGCCATGTTTTATTATTTATGCGTGTATGTGAGCTTCGTTGTCCTTATAAAAATTTATCAACAATAGCCACGACAAAACAGACACACCCTTGGTAATACCATACATAATACATCACAACTAACATAGACACAACACAAAGACTAAACAACAACTATATAATTTTACATGATTTTTTTAACAAAATAATGGAATAAATTGTTGGTTGCATATGTGGTTTATGGGCAGAGTACGCAGAGTGTATCGGTTTACAATTCTACAACACCACCAATGTCTAGCCTCCCTTATGTCACCCCATTTTTTTCATCTTCTGATTAAATTTCTCTATCAATCCACAATTAACACAAATTTAATCATTTATGTTGATTAAAAATCACAAAACCCATAAACCTACTTTATTAACAAATATTTCACAAAACACAATATATCCAATATATATGCATACGTCCACAACATTTTAGTTCTCACCCCCGTACAAAAAACATCCAACAAGCCATATGCATATGCGGCAACGCGCTCACACTGGTAACCCATTACACACCACACCATACAATACAAACCAATACTAGATGATACTTTGGGCAAACCCGCGGTAACGCGTGGACACTTCTACTAGTTGTAATAAAAGGATTCAATTACAATAGAGAGTCAGGTAAGCGAGCAACAAGCTGCGTCGTCACCCTCTTTTGAATGGCAAAACCGATCCTACTAAAAACGAAGTTATCGTTCTTATGCGTCGTTGAGTTATTGTGCAAGACCCGCTGAACTTTTTTCAGAAACGCAGCCGCATCAGGGGCAAGAGGCCCAAATGTATCGAAAGCAAAAGAAATGAAGGCGTGTTAATTCTTAACAAACGCCTTTTGGTGCTTAGCAATTTCTCATGATTTTTGAATGTAGTAAAAGAAGCATTCATGTTCTTTATATACCAATAAGTGTTCATTATTTGCATTTAGTATTTAGTCTGTATGTATTTGTATATGTGTGCTTCTAATGAAATCTTTTATCTTACTTTTTTTTTTGAACATCAAAGATTTTATAAGATGCAGACCAGTAAGCCATTAGGCAGTAAATTTTTTTTGCTTGAATAAAAGAGGGTTCTTTAACCATTCTATTTAGTTAACTTTACGCTTATTCTTCGTACTCAAATATCAAAGAAAAGATAAATAAGTAAAAACATCAAACAACAAAATACTTTGGACGTTTTTTTGAGAACAATGTATCATTATGAGGTTTTCAAATAGACCATCAAGCAACATATATCACCACAACCACAATTTCTTTCTTAGGCTTATATGATATCATATGGGAAGCGTAGAGCCGGCAACTTCACGTCCAGACACCCTTCAACAAAATCACAAAATTTCTTACTCGAGGTGCACGGTTTCCGACCCATCGTTACACAAGGGCAAATAATAGACAAAACGTCTATCCCCTTGGTAGTCAAATTCATTCCCACAACCCTCCACCCACATGTATTTATTTTCCAAGGCAAGCAAGGAAATCAGTTAGTCCCCCCCACCCACACACACACACACCCCACCACCACCCCCCCTTTTTTTTTCCTTTTTATTGTGGATTAAGACATCCCCTCAAACGACTGTTACGATACAAAATTAAGAGCTAAAGAAGAATCACAGAGAATAGAAGGATAACTCTTTAATCAATAGCTACAATTTTCATTCATCATTCAATATTTACATTTGACTACTTACATCCACAGTCCCCATAATATGCTATTATTACAATTGACCCATCTACTATTTACTACCAAACAACAACCAAATCCACCGATCTAATTATCTAAGGTTGTCAAGATCGAGATACTGCTACTTAGCATTCTTTTTACAAGATCACGATAGGTCAAATGGGATTCGAAGATTCTACTCAATTTTTTTCTCTTTGGTATATGTTGTATAGAGTTTATACGATAAACTTAATCTAAACATGATGGCAATGTAGTTTAAATTATGAAATTTTGTAACTATTGACTTAGATTCGAAGTGTGAAAGCCCAATGATTTCAAGAATTTTACTCTTATAAGTCGCTTTGGTTAGTATATATGTTTGTTAATATAATTTTAACATCAATAGACCATTCATAAGTGCATATGTTTATTTTATATTTTTTGAACATTGTTAGACCATTTTTACTTTTTTATTTCAAATTCAACCAACACAGTACTAATATGAATCCTATGTTTAAGATGAGAATCATGTGTCTTATGGAGATCTTATGACGAACTGATATGTTTTCTTTGCTTTGAACGTGTAATGTCATACAAAAAACACTTTATGATATCTTGTATGTTAGCAGACAGTAGACGTTATTATCAAAACATAATAATATAATTATCTTAATGTTAAGAAATTACTAATTATGTACTTTATCTATATAAAGATGGTAACACCAACAAATCTTCGACTCGAACTTGAATGAGTTTTTTATTTAAAAATTGTTACAAGAGCTTAAATAATTTTGTAGACAAATTGTAATTTGAGCTATTTGATTTAACTGAATTCGAATTCAAATTTCAAACATTCAAAATTCTATTTGAATTAATAAATAACCCTCAAATATCCTTGTTTTGCTCCACGATTATGATATTGCTTATATATATATATATTGATCATCTAAGTGGATGATTTAATATTCAAGATTGGCTATACTGTTCGTTGTCCCTTCCAAATCTATCGTGCTCGATTTTATGGAAAGAGGATATTGCAGATGAAACCCGGATTAAAAGATTGAATATGAGAATGAAAACAAATGAAAGACAACAATATTAGGAATTTGTTTGTCGAGTTTTGACTATACTTATTGAAAGCCAACTTTGTTATCTTCGTTTTCTTCAATCTCATCATCAGTCCCTTAGTCCGAGTTTCATCAACAATATCCTCTTCTCTATCTGAACTTATCGAATCAAACTCACCATCCTCAACCTGAGTTGGATTCTCTTGCGTGTCAGCCAATTAAAGATGGTGTGTTTTGTGGCTCCCGGAAACCATAGTTGATAGTTTATCGAGAATTTCGTTAAAACTGGTTGAATTGGACTGTGAACATCCCTGCGAACATCCCTATAAAAGGGCCATTGAGCTTGAATGAATTGAAAATAATTGCAACGCTTTATGTTAATATTAGATGAATATATATATATATATATATATATATATATATATATATATATATATATATATGCTTTTGTGGAGTCATAAGTACATTTGATGAATGTTTAATCGTGTGTTTTGTTCATGGTTTTGATGCTCAAATTTCTTCCAAAATTATCGCCGAAGGTGTCGAATATTTTCCACAAGTTCTTGATTCAAAGATTCCTGCTTTGATTTCCCCCTTTCACATATTTAAAACATGAATCATATCATATGTATATTTGATGTTGATTATGTCATTTGCTTATGACTAAGTTTGATTTCTACACCGTCGAACTCATTTGACGTAAATATTGGAAATGTATAGTATTTAGGAGATTTTGAATTTGAGTGGTGTTGTTTCGATAGAAATAAGCTAGTTAATAACCTCTCGCCTTGACCTCCATTAATTAAGGGTATGTAGGGAGGTGAAGGAGAAGGTTGTTAATCAGTTTACTACTTACTTCTATGTTATCAAAACAACACTATCATCTAAGATTATGAAAACTCGTCTAATTTCCGTTCAATCAATTATTACAATTACAATACATAATAAACATAAATTAGGATTGTGAAAAAGAAATGAATATTAATTCAAACTCTCATTCTTCTGAATTTAAATGTATTAAAAGAAGTAGAATTAATGATCTTTATATGTCAATAAATTCTTATTATTTGCTATATTTAGTATTTAGTCGGCACAAAATAGGTATTTGTATTTGTGTATGTATTCGTCTAATGAAATGTTTTATCTAAGTTTATAAAGATCGAGATTCCACTATCGAGTACCGATAATTTGTTTCGCACGCTTGCAATATGTCAAATGAGATTGGAAGATTTACTCTCACCTTTAGGCTCTTCCAAATATTCTTTGTAAGCTTAAAATCTAAACGTGATAGCATAATAGTTCAAATTATGAAATTAGGTTACCAATGATCAGTGGCGGAGCCACACTATCATCACCGGGTTCGGCCGAACCCGGTCATTTTTCAGTTTTATATATAACCTATAATGTTGAATTAACGAGCGCACCCATTCTTTTTCGGCGAGCGAACCCGTTATATTTTTAAAAAAGTATATTCGAACCCATTGATTATAAAAAGTTTAGTTAATAAACAAATAAAAACATCGGTCATCGACTCAGCAATCGATCAACATTTTCTTCGCCGCTCGCCTCAAGGTTTCAACAATCGCCAACAACCAATACTTGTTGGTCTATTATTTGAGAAGTGTTTTTCTTCAATGAAGCATGTGAAATCGGATTTGCATAATCATTTGGGTGGCGATTATATAAATGGTGCTTGTATTTGTTGTATTGAGAATGAGTTCTTTTCTCAAAGTCGCGATTGAAGATATTTTTCAAAACATGAAAACACGTAAAGAAAAAATTATAATATGTAATATGTTTCTATTTAATGACTTTGTAATTTATTGAATGTTAACGATATATTTTTGTTATGACAGTGATATTGCATTTTATTTATCTAACCGAATGATCAACCCAACCCGACCCGACCCATTCGGGCGCGTAAACTTTGAAACCGAAAAAAATCAAGCATCGAAAATTCCGAACCCATAGGAAAAAGTTTCTGGCTCCGCCACTGATCAATGATTTAGATTTGAAGTGTTGAAGCACAATAATTTCATGAATTTTTCTCATATAAGTAGCTTCGGCTAGTAGATATGTTGTTTTTTATATTATCTTATGATGCATTGACCATTTTTAAGTACATAAGTATTTTATATTAGTTTAATATGTATTAGTTAGACCAGTTTTAGTTTTTTATATTACTTTATGATGCATAGACCATTTATAAGATCATATACTAATAATATAAAATGGCAATCCTATGTAAAATTGTATTCTTGTGGAGATCTTATATAAATCAATCAATCAATCAATCATACCTATTGAAGTCCCATCAATAGTAAAATTATAGGTAGGGTCTAGGGAAGGTGGGATGTTGGCACACCGTACCTCTATCCAAAGGGATAAAGAGGTGACTTTCAGAGAGATCCCCAACTCTAAAATACATATGTATGAAGCAATACAAAGAAAATCAAAGTTTTATATAATAATAATAATAATAATAATAATAATAATAATAATATATGGAAAGAATATACTATTATGGTGTGTGACCAAAATACGGTCAATAGAAGCCCTAAGGTATTCTTTTCTCCTAAAAATCCTTAACTTTAATTCTACTTCTTCACGAATTCCTATCCTAAACCATGTCCTCGGAGAGGTTCAGGTCTATTAAATCATGCTTAATCCTCTCATCCCACGTCAATTTAGGTCGTCCTCTACCCCTCCTCCCTTCTATAGTAATGTTTTCTACGGATCTAACAGGATTCGTCGTCTGTCTTCTCTTCACATGTCCAAACCATCTCAATCTCCACTCTCTTATCTTGTCTGCTATGTTCGCTACCCCTAATCTCTCCCGAAACACAATGTTTCTTATTCGGTCTAACCTTGTGTGCCCACACATCCAACGTAGCATTCTCATTTCTACTACCTCCATCTTCCGCACTTGTGCCTTCTTGACGGCCCAGCAATCCGTTCCATATAGCATTGCAGGTCTAACTGCAACCCTATAAAATTTTCCCTTAAGTTTAGTTGGGAAACTCTTGTCGCACAATATACATGTGGATGCTTTCCATCTATACCATCCTACCTGAACTCGATGGGTCGCATCACTGTCTAATTCCCCATCGCTCTGAACAAATGATCCTAGATACTTGAACTTCGTTACCTGCTGAACCACTTGCCCTTCAATGGTGATCTGTACGTCCTCATTGTCATTTCCCCCACCAAAATCACAGTGGAGGTACTCCGTCTTAGAGCGACTATCCTTAAACCTTTTGTCTCTAAGGTTGTTCGCCACTTCTCAAGCTTCATGTTTAGATCTTGTTTTCTCTCAGCAAGTAACACAATATCGTCTGCGAACATCATGCACCACGGAAGCGTCCCCTGAATCGACTTTGACAACTCATCTAAGACTACTGATAAAAGAAACGGACTCAGCGCTGACCCCTGGTGAAGACCTACCTCTACCGGGCAGAAATCAGTATCCCCCACTGGCGCACAGACACTTGTTGCACTCCTGGTATACATATCCATAATTATCTCTATGTATTTCCTGGGTACTCCTCTACCCTCAAATCACTCCCAAAGCGCCTGTCGTGGCACGCTATCGTATGCCTCTTCTAGGTCAATAAACACCATATGAAGGTCACGCTTCTTCTCTCTATACTTTTCCATCAATCTTCTTATAAGGTGTATTGCCTCTGTGGTGGAACGCCCCGGCATGAAGCCAAATTGGTTCACCGTAACCTGAGTTTCCCGTATAAGTCTAACCTCAATTCCCATAAATTCATAGTATGGCTTAGTAGTTTGATTCCTCGGTAGTTACCACAACATTGAGCGTCTCCTTTTTTCTTATAGATAGGAACTACAACGCTGCTCCTCCACTGGTCTGGCATCTTACCAGATTTGAGGATAATATTGAACAGAGTAGTTAACCACATGACTCTTCCTCACCCAGACACTTCCACACCTCGATGGGTATTTTGTCTGGGCCAACCGCCTTAGCCCTTCCCATCCTTCTAAGTGCAGTCTGCACCTCTTCTCGTGTGATCCGTCGGCAGTAGTATTTATTCGGTTGTTGTCGTTGGACGTTTGTGTTGTCATATTCTTCTTGTGGAGATCTTATGAATAACTGATATGTTTTCTTTGCTTTAAACCGACATGCATTTGACGAGTATTAAAAAAAGATGGAATCTTATTTGAACTGATAAAAAGTGTTGAAGCACAATATTGTTATACATAAAGATGGATAAGTATGGCAAAGAAAACTCGTCAAATTATTTGACGAGTTTTGCACCGTATATTTTTCATATGTATCTGTTTTTAAGTAAGCAAATAATTTATATGGAATCTCTTGTAAATTTAAATGTTAGGTTAGTTATTATAAATAAAATATTATAAAGATATAAAACAAACTAGTAACTAATGAGCAAAAACAAACAAACGTAAACGAAAAATCCCACCGAAAGGTTCATGAACTATTCTCTGAACTTTCGGTTTGTTTACATTGTAACATGAGTCACGGAGTCCCACAACCAAAAGGCTGTTGTTCACTGGTTCTAACTAAGGCTGGCAATTTAGACACGATACACGACACAAATCTACACGACTTTAACAGGTATCGGGTATGGTCTTAACATGTTTCATGTACTAAACAGGTAGACACGAATGGACCTGTTAATTTTCATGTCTAAACATATAAAATACTCGTTTCTCTGATTCTTCGTCTCCGGGTCTCCTGCACCGATGGTTTCCCTCCACATCTTCAGTCGTCACAACCCTTCGATTATCCGGTCTACCTCTCCACATCTCCAATTTTCCACTAGTCTGGCCTCCTCAAAGTTGCAGGTTCGTGTTTCTTAACAGCTCTTATCGTGTATACCGGTGTTAACATGTTCGTGTTCGGGTTTAAGATACATGTACACGATAAAGTTTTAGTGTCATGTACGTGTCTCGTGTTTTTGTCTTATCATAACACGGATATACACGATAGGTCAGCCATAGTTCTAACATTGTTCAACACAAAATTTAATTAAAAAAAGTATAAATCCAACTAATAACTAGTCCATGAAAATCCCTGAATTTGTCTAATAATAATAATAACAATAACAATAATAATAATAGTGAAAACTGAGACAATATTTCTTGTAAGGAAGAAAAACGAGGCAAGTTGCATAATCATTTTTCGTCTTCTTGTTTTGTCTTTGTCTTCGTCTTCGTCCTCGTCGCACACAACAAACAAAGAAACCTCAATCAATCCACACACATAACATAATTAACACAACGCCTCTGTAATCATCGTCACAATCTCGGATCACCTGTAAGTTCTGTTTCCTCGTAATCGCCGTTTAATTTTCTATCAACTTAACTGATTTGATGACTGATTGTTTTCTTAAAAGAATAACAGAGCATGCTAATCTAATACTAAGAGTAAGTTTCTATGTTTGTTTTCTGGTTCTTGTTATTACAGAGCAGGGATAAGCAAATGGTATCCGGTACCGACTTTTTGAGGTTTCATGATACCTCTGGTACGGACCTTTTGAGGTTTTATGGTCTACGGTACCGGTATTTTCATGAATTTTTGACTTTGGTACCGTACCGGTATTTTCCTAAATTTTTGCCTTCGGGACCTGTACCGAGTATTTTCGGTACCTGTACCGAGCTCGTCCCTGTTAGAGTATATAATATTAGTTAGGGTTTATTGTTATATAATCACCATACTTAAAATATGTGGTTTGATTTGATTAGGTTTCTTTGAATTGTACTCATGTAAACAGTTGATCAATAATATGAAGATAGGTACCAGCTATGCATACACACACACGGTCTGACATCTAATCCCACATCATTTTAAACGGTCATCCAGAGAGAGGCCGGAGGGTCGTTTATACCTAAAGTTTTTCAAAGTTTGATTGTCTATGGTTAGAATGGTCGTCCAGAATCCAGATATTGGCCTAACGACCGTTGACCAATAATTTTCATATTGTCTTTTTTTGGTCAAGACAACCGTCAGAGTGTTTTGCGGATGGTTGTTTTATGATGTGAAATTAGATGGAGGTGGTGTAGTTATAGCATGACCTTATTAGGTATCGTAATGTTTCTTATTGTGCTATATGGTATGGAGATAATATATTAGTTAGGGTTTATTGCTATATAGTTAAATGTAGTTAATAGATCAAGATATGATTTAACTAGCTTTGCTTTGCAATTATCTCGAAAATAATTTAATTCATGATTTCATACCATTCTTGTTTAAAATGTATTTAGAAACTGAAGAACTGAGTATGATTTTGATGCAGAATTTTGGTCACAGTGTTATGTGGAAGACAGTTTATTAATGAAGAAGATTTAGACTCAGTTTAAAGGTCCATAATTTAAAAAAAAAATATTAATGGGCGCGAACGTAAACCATAACAATGATCACAACCCTAATGACATGACACAAGGGTTCTACCACAAGCTCTATGATGACATGTCAATGGACAGTTTCAGCAGCTTACAAATTAGCAACAACGGATTCGGATCAACCGCAATGTCAGTAGTCACCAGCAGTGTAGGCTCAAACGACTCATACGGTTCCAAAACTCTGATGCTAAAGCACCATGACTCGAACCGTATGGACCATGTGGTCCCCACTTACACGGTTTACCATAGTCATAACAACAAAGGGCGAGTCTCGCAAGGGTTAAGTGATGATGTGTTGGCTCAAGCTTTGTTGGAGACTTGTTATGCTCCAAAAGGGCTGCAAGGTTATGAAGAATGGACCATTGACCTTGAGAAACTTAACATGGGGCCTGCGTTTGCGCAAGGCGCGTTTGGGAAGCTTTATAAAGGTAGTTATAATGGTGAAGATGTTGCTATAAAGTTGTTGGAACAACCTGAAGATAATATTGAAAAGGCTAATTTAATGGGCCAGCAATTTCAACAAGAAGTTAAGATGCTTGCAAGATTGAAGCATAAGAATATTGTTCGGTTTATTGGCGCGTGTTATAAACCGAAGGTTTGGTGTATTGTAACCGAGTATGCGAAAGGAGGTTCGGTTAGATGTTTTTTGAATAAGAGAAGGAAAAATTTGGTGCCTTTGAAGGTGGCGGTTAAACAGGCGTTGGATGTTGCTAAGGGGATGGAATATGTTCATGGGTTCGGATTTATTCATCGGGATCTGAAGTCGGATAATCTTTTGATATCGTCTGATAGGTCGATTAAGATTGCTGATTTTGGTGTGGCCCGGATTGAAGTGCAGACCGAGGGTATGACCCCTGAGATGGGAACGTATCGGTGGATGGCCCCGTAAGTTTACTTGACGTATAATTATATTAAAGTGTAGTTGTAAGTAGGGGTGTAAACGAGTTGAGCCGAGCCAAAGCTTGACTCATTTAAATTTTAGAAGGCTTGAGCTCTACCTCGGCTCGTTTAGATTTGTATTTCTAAAGCTCGAGCTCGGTTCATTAGTAGTTTTTCATGCTCGAGCTTGATCGTTAATTATTTAACTATTTTATTTATATTTTTTTATAATTGTCGACATACATTTTTATGATTATAATATTTATATATAATCTGATATATGTTATTTAATTCTTTTTATCATATGCTTATATATAGTAATTATATAAATATGTTAAATAAAATTATATAAAAAAAAATCTTTTTAAGGTTCACGAGCCAGCTCGAGCTCTATATGTGAAGCTCGGGCTCAAGCTTGTTAGTTTTTAAAGAACCAATCTCGAGTACCTCACAAGTGGCTAAGATTGTTTACATCCCTAGTGACAAGTTGGTAAATCTGACCGGTCAGGTCGGTTGGGTAAACAGTTTAAATGGGTTGGTTTAATTGGGTAGGGAAACAATAATACGAAGTTATTGCAAATAATTTTAATTTTTTAGTGAAATTTTTTTATTGTTGTATATATCGTTGGGTTACTTTAAATCTGTTTGACCCGTTCCCAGTTTAGCTAAGGTTTTTAATATAACTTAAAAAAAGGAAATTGACCCGCCACTTATAAAGTAGAAATGTTGTTATATTGATAAAAGGGCAGGGCAACCCAACCCGTTTTGACCCTTGACCCATAATACACATCCATCATGAAGCAACTCATTTGACCCATGACCCATTTGAAATGTCTTACAAGTAACAACGCATTTTACCGATTTGACACATCTTATTAAAAACAACTCAGGTGACCCATGAACCATGACCCATTTGACAAATCCTTCTAGAAAACTTATTTGACCCATTTGACATCTCTTAAGAAACAACTCATTTTACTCGTTTTGACCATTGATCCATTTGACATGTCGTTCGATAAATAACCCATTTGACCCGTAACCCATTTGACACACCCTTCAAGAAACAACTCATTTTGACCCATTTGGCACATCTTTCATATGATCCATTTCTTAATAACATTTTTTTTTGTTATTTCTTGCAGGGAGATGATTCAACACCGGCCTTACACGCAGAAAGTAGACGTGTACAGCTTCGGGATCGTATTATGGGAACTGATCACAGGCACGCTACCATACCAGAACCTAACAGATTTGCAGGCTGCATTTGCTGTGGTCAACAAGGGCCTTCGCCCGGCCGTCCCAAATGGCTGCCTTCCAGTTCTGAGGGAAATAATGACCCGTTGCTGGGACGTTGACCCCACTGTCAGACCGACATTCAGTCAAGTTGTCAAAATGCTAGAAATGGCTGAAACCGAGATCTTGACCACGGTTAGGAGTGCCCGGTTCAGAAGCTGCTGTGGGACTCAACCCATGACTCTTGACTGATGTGTGTGAAGAACCAATATCCAGACATTTTTATAGAGTGGTTTTTTTATATGTAATTGTAATCTATAGGATAGTTTTTTTTTTACTACAAATAAATTGGTATACAGAAGAATTATAATCTGGTATGAATTGTTTGTTTTATTGGATCTATGAAGTGTACCTTTTGTTTTTGTTTTATGGGTTGTATTGCAAAATTACATGGTAATTCAACTCGAGCCGGGGGTCTCACCGGAAGCAACCTCTCTATCCCTATGGGATAGAGGTAAGGCTGTCTACATCTTATTCTCCTCAGACCCTACCATAGCATTGCTATTGGTGTGATATACTGAGTACGATGATAGATGGTAATTCAACTAGGCTTTACTGGCATACTAGTCGAACCGATTTAAAAAACCTGGAAAACGTAATAGATAATTTAAAACTTTAGAATATAAATATATAAAACTAATTTAAAACAAAATACAAACAAAATATTTTTAATCGAATGACATCATAATTTAAAATGTAAATACGTATCTAGTTTAAACAAAATATGAAAATATTTTTATTTTGTATTTGTAATTTTATAAAACATAAAGTCTTAAATAAATAAAATATTAAGTCTAAAGTAGTTAATAAAACAGTAAAAAAGATATTATGACAGGATAAAACAACAAAGATATAATAGCTGAAATACATTACGGTTGTGAAAACACTACAAAAAGTGTTTTTGTATATGTGGAAACTCATACAAAGCGACAAATGACACACAAAATATAATCGGATTTTGGGTCCTTCCATTTGATAAAGTGGTTGTGCCACACATCAACCTATTCGATTAAACATGGACACAACAAACCCATCTAAAACTTGTTTAACCTTATATGTTACACGCCACAAACCCGTTCAATATGTTTACAACTTGTTTTGCAACAAACCAACCCATTTCTTGTTTAGACAACGCGTTAATCGGCCATACTCAACTTGCATTTAATTTAAGTGTGTCCAGGATCGGGTTTATATTTGACACAAATAAATATACGAGTTGGGTCAACTTCAACAATTCAACCGCCAACCCATATCCTTCCTCTGTAGCTATTTTTCCCTCCTTGAACCCGTTTGAAGAGACAAATCCGAGTTACGCCATCAATTTTATATATAATGGTTTAAATTCCACAGGTAAAAGCATTCAATGAGCCCAACAAGGAATCAAGAAAACTAATGTTACCATTTTGTCAATTACTATGATCAATCATTGTACACTTTTTTGGGCGGCAACACAACTACCACCCTGTCAACAAACCATTCCAATAACAATGGAATCAACATACCCCCAACCCCGAACCCGCCAGTAATCAGCGCCACCTACCGCTAACAATAAAGAAGGGTAAAAAAAACTAAACGGGCCCACCAAAAAGCTAAAACTTGTAATAACTTAAAAAAAAAAACCGAATTAGTAACCGCTTCACCGCCCCTCCTTGTGTTCTTCCAACTGGAGTGAGTCAGCAACTCGGTCTGAAAGCCCGTTTATTGAAGCTTCATCGATACCGTTGTTTGTTGAAGACACGCGTTCTTTGGCTCTTGTTTCTTTAACAGATTTCTCGCGTTCATCATAAAAACTAAAATCATCCAAAAGTGATGTGCCCGAATCATGTTCGTTAAAGATTTTCAACATTGCATTGCCCTCTTCAAGATTCACCTACACCAAAAGAATAACGGTTGAAGGATAAACACTTTTTCTTATCAATTGGTTTATTTGGGTTGTGCCAAGCGGGTCAAAATACCCAACCCGTTTCAACCAATACCATGTCTAAAAATCATATGTCACGGCCCGTTACCCAACACACCCACGTTAATTTGATTACATATCAAAAACTTGTGGCTCGTAGCTCGCTCGTTTAAGTCAAGCCCAAATTTTAATGCTCATACGTTATAACAAAATTCCATTTATAAATAAGCCTATATAATATGATCTATGAACCCATTTGAGACCACACTAATATAAATTTGATATTATCTTTTACTAAAATAAAAAACAAATACCAAATCTTAATTTTAATTTAAATGAATTGTGGCTCATCAAGGCTTGGGCCTTTTACGAGCCGAGCTCGAGTCAAATATCAGTTTAAACAATACCTCTTGTGAGTCTCGGCTATGAGTTACGGGCTTGTTTTCATTATTTTCAAGAAGAATATGGCGAAACCGACTGTTGGGAACATCTTTAATGATGTGCCACTTTACACGAAATTGGCCACTCCACCTATCTAACTGCCAGTAATCTGGCATCATTTTCAAAATCCACGGGCCCGATCATTTCAGCAACTCCACAAACCTGTCCACTTGCATTTACCTACAAAAAAGTCCAAACGATCAAACGGGCCAAATCATAAAAGTTATGTAGAGATTGATTCAGGCTATGTTTCATATATAAGGGGTCAAGTGAGCCAAATGGGCTGAGGTCCATTTAACCCAACCTGTTTGACCAGGCCCATATTGTCACCTCTAACAAGAGTTGGTGTAAGCAGAAGAGAAAGACAGTTTGGTTTATGGTTTTTAAATAGTCGATTTTCGGTTTGGTTTCATTGCTATCAGCCCAAAAAGAGAGAAAAACAAACTGAACCGAACCAAAAACACTGATTAGTAGTTGATAAGAAATTAATAAATGGTGTAGCCCAAAAATTTTAGCCCTTAATCTTGGGCCGTTTTATTCAACCCAAAAATTTTAAGCCCAAATGATAAAACTGAAAAAACAAATACCAAAGTGAACCAATTGTGACAACCAAAAACACTATATTTAAGTAGTTGATAAGAAATTAATAAATGGTGTAGCCCAAAAATTTTAGCCCTTAATCTTGGGCCGTTTTATTCAACCCAAAAATTTTAAGCCCAAATGATAAAACTGAAAAAACAAATACCAAAGTGAACCAATTGTGACAACCAAAAACGGAAAAAACCAAAACTAAACTGAAACAATTGTGAAAACTGAAAACAAAATGATCCAAAACCGAACGGTTTTCAGAAACTCAGAAAACCAACTTTCGGTTTTTGGTTGTGTTTTGAGACCAAAATTGACCTAAACCGACACCCGTATCTCTAGCGGGTCAAAAAGTGATAGAAAAGAGAACTGGTTAAGAATGTGGTCAAACTAACCCGACCCATTTGACCCAGTACAATTTCCCACCTCTCAAGAGTGTAAATATACGTAACATACCGAAAAGAGAAGAAAAACCGGGCATGCATCACCATCTTTTTTAGCTTCTTGATAAGCCGCATCGAGTTTTCGGTTTCCAAGCGTGGTGCTGGCCCACACACCATACTTGATACTTCTATGAACATTATCTTCACTAAAAGATTTTATTACAAAAAACTTCGCCTTTTCATATGTCGTTTTGAAATTGGGCTGGTTGTAAAGGTCAGTATCGCTTGATGTACGGTCAGCTGAATTACTTCCTTTCGGCTTTAAAGCCCTCGGTCCATGATTGGTCACAG
Organism: Bidens hawaiensis; assembly: GCF_021521415.1. Lineage (NCBI taxonomy): Eukaryota > Viridiplantae > Streptophyta > Magnoliopsida > Asterales > Asteraceae > Bidens > Bidens hawaiensis. Next base: position 20,698 of record NW_027501247.1, on the reverse strand, counting down.
CATGTGACTCACCGCTTAAGTTGATCGAGTCCTGGTTAAGTTTGACTTCTTTGGCAGGCCCATGATTGTATTGTGTCTGCTCGTACGGGCCAAGTATACCAACTGGTGTAGATTGATTCAAACCAGATTCACCGGGCACGTTATAGTATCCATAACCATTATTGACAGGATAACGCATATAGGCCCAATACATGTTCTCACCAACACCCTCTTGACCTGTGCCTGCTGATGTGGCGTACCCATTTGAGGAAACGGGCTGGGAATAGTAAGATGGAGATAATGTGACTTGTTGTGAATAAAGTTGACCGTCTATCATTACGGGTGAATATGGGCTGTATGCCATTTGCGGGTTAAACCCGTATGCGGGATGAAACAACAGTGAAGAAGTGTCAGTGTAGACAGGAGGCATAATTTGCATGTTGTTAGCCCAGTTAATCGAGCCATCATTATAACCTGATAACATATCAAATGGGTCAATTAAATTCTTCATTTAAAGTTTTAGATTGTTATTGTAATAATATTGTTTATGACATCATAATTAGCCCATTAACGATTTATTTTGTTAAGAACCAACAACAATGTGTTTGCTTGTCAACCCAACCCGATCCGTATCAACATGTACCATTTTAGACCATATATATTAAGAAAAACGAGTAAAAAGTATTACGGGTCAACCCAACATGATCTGACCCGTTTCACACCGAACCCATTAACCACCCACCCCACCTTTTGACAAAATCCATCTAATTATAAATTTGTCTATTTGGATTTTGATTTATCTCAAAAGGTTAAAATGAATCGGATAAATCCAAATAAGTAAATAACTAATGCATCAACAAGTCAAATGGATGGTCAAACAGGTCAACTAAGGTCTTTATTCAAAGATTACATAAAATAAAACTGTGTAATTTTAACAAAAACATTAATTATTTGTGACCTTTAAAACCCACAAAAAAGTGTTTCAGGGTCAACCCAACCCGTTTACACTCGTACCAAAAACCAACCCAAATTTTTATAAAAACAAAACAGGCAAAAAACTGCTTACGGATCAACCCAACGTTTAAACCCAAACCCGTTAACCCACAGATCCGTCAACAAAACCCATCTTCCTACATTACCTCCATAGTAGTACATTTGATCCGAACTCACAGGGGTCTGAGATCGACTCGCATTCTGGGCTTCCGTCTGATCCGAAACAAACGTTTCATCTTTCGGTGACTCCGCTACAAAACACAATTTCAAGAATCAAGATCTGAACAAACCCACATTTCAATTCAATTTCAAAATGCAACCCAAATCAACCCACCCCCAAATCACACAAACAAACCCTAATTACTAAATCATACAAATACTCACAATAAACCAAAATTACAAAAAACCCGCATCCCAAAACACTTGAATCAAGATAATAACCCCAAGAATCACGAAACCCAGAGAGAATTTCACACCCAAATTTCAAAATCAAAACAAAACCCTAAATTTCAAATCGGTTAATAAACTACTTACGATGTGAAATTAGAGACGAATTCGAAGCAGACGAACTTCGATCTTGTCCTTGTGGCAGTGATTCCTCCATAATTTGTTTGAATTGATTCAAATCAAGAAACTTTTTTGAAACCCTAAAAACCCAGATCAAAACTGACGGTTTCAACTCAAACCCGGATCCAAATATTAACCGAGATCATGAATAAAGTGCTGAAATTGACAAAAGAAGCAAGAATTTGAAAAGGGTTTTGAGTGTCTGATGAATTTGCATATGTATATTGGTGCATGTGAAGTCAAGAAATTAAGAAAATAAATAAAAAGAAAATGCAAGTAAATGAAAAAGAAAAGAATCTGGGCTTTCCAGAACAGAAATGACTAAAACCAGAAACTATACAAGTGGTTATGGAAAATGTACAAGTGGTAATGCGGTTGGAGTTTGGATTGTGTTATTTGGTTTTTAATGTTATGATTTGCTATCCATAACATTGTTTGCTATCCAAAACTTTGTTTTTAGTCGGACTGGGTTTGCTATCCAAAAGGGGGTTGCGGCGCAGCTTGTTGCCCGCTTACTTGCCACTTCATTGTAAATCGTTTGGATGTTTCTATGAAGTCCCTAATAATCCTTAAAAAAATGTTATGGTTATTACACGGAGGATTTGGGGAAAATGGTAATTGGAGTTTTGGGTTTCACTCTCGTTCGAGAGTGATGTGCACGGAACTGTTTTAGCGGTTGGTTTAGAGAGTGGGTTACACGAATGGGAAAGGAGTTAGCGGATTACACTGTTTCTTTGCCGTCAAAGATATTTACCCTTTTTTTTTACTAGGATTCGCAAAATAATATTATTATTTTTTTTAAACAACCAACAAATATAAAGGGAAAATTCCCAAAATAGCCCTTTTAGGAGAGATAAACTAAAAAATAGCCTTAAATTTCAACATATTTCTAAAGTAGCCCATCTAATTTGGACTGAGTAAACGAGATCTGAAAAAATCCTCCGGCCAATAAAATTTAGACAAATGTCAAAATCCGACGAGATTTATAAAAATATTGAGGGATCAGTCCATATTTCTTATTAAAAGTTATTAAAATTAAACAGTCTTGTCAGACGGTCTTTTAATGTTTCCTAACGGGTCCTCACAACTTCCAAAAACATGGGAAAATGTGCCTTCAAATTCAGTCTTTCAAGACGCATTTAGGGTGAATTTGTACCAAGAAGACGAGTTTGTAGTTTATTTCTTATGTGTTTAAATTTAGTCTAGATCTTCAAATTTATTTATATTCCGTCTATACCGACAATATAGTATGAGATTTCGTCTTTTCCGACATGATCATCCAAATAATATACATGAGTTATCTTCATCATCTTCCACTTCATACCACCCTAAACCATCATCTCATACCACTCTAAACCTTATCTTTCATGGATTTTAATAATGTTGTTGTTTGTTATGGTAGTAATTGGCAAACCGGTAACGGAAGATATGATTATGTTCCAATAAACTGTAAACTCGTTTTCGAACGTCAAGATTATGTTGTCGTCATAATAGGATCCAACGAACCCGGGACCCATATCCATAACCTCCACTTGATCACCCCTCTTAAACATCATGATTTGAAGAGTTAAAATTTGATGAAAATATGTGAATGAATGAGGATTGATGAAGATAGATATAATGTAAATATGGACGGATAAGTAAGAATATACTAAATGTTTGTCTCGTTCATACAAATTTTAAAGATTCGTGTCTTAAAAGACAAATTTTTGATGCACATTTTTCCATGTTTCAAAATATATAGGGTCGAGATAAAAAACTTAAAAATCCCGTCTAGCAAGACAACTTTTTAATATAAAGATTTTGTGAAGAATACGGACGGGTACCACAATATTTTCAAAAATATGATCCTCTTCGTTCAAATTTTTCAAGTAAGTGTCTAGAAAGACAAAGTTGAATGACACACTTTTCCATGAGTTTAAAATATATAGGGTCGAGATAAGAAACTTAAAAATCCCGTCTGGCAAGACAACTTTTTAATATAAATATTTTATGAAGAATATTGACGGGAACCACAATATTTCCAAAAATATGATCCCATTAGTTCAAAATTTTCAAGTAAGTGTCTTGAAAGACAAAGTTGAATGGCACATTTTCCATGAGCTTAAAATATATAGGTGTAAGGCCCCGTTACCGGTAACCCTACTTTCGTGTTGGATTTACTCATAAACACAGTTCTAAATATCAGAGTTAATTAAAAACTTTACGCGGAATATAAAACTTTCATAAAACATTACATATCAATTCATAATCATGTCTTAAAACATTCATTGTCTTTCACATTAAAGCATTAAAATTAACACATCATAAGTCTTCAGATGCCAGATTCTTGTTCAGTGCCATGTGTCTCCTCAAGCGAGCTGCCTCATCCTACTCACCTGCGTGCATACTAAAAGTCAGCTACGCTGAGTGAGTTCTAGTTAATCACATAATCATACAATACATTCTTACCTTTCATACTTAATCTCTTAACTTTCTTTCATATACACCTAAGTGCTTTTACTTTCATTTTTACTTTCATACTTTCTTTACATACATAATCATACGTTCATTTTTACCTTCATACTTTCCTTACATACATAATCATACTTTCTAGAGAGCCTTTCGCCCTATAACCTCACAGATATTATAAGGGTCTGGTCCCTAGTTTTCGAATATTAGAAGGGTTCGATTCCCTAACATCACAGATATTATAAGGGTCTGGTCCCTATCATCACAGATATTATAAGGGTCTGGTCCCTAGTTTTCGAATATTAGAAGGGTTCGATTCCCTAACATCACAGATATTATAAGGGTCTGGTCCCTATCATCACAGATATTATAAGGGTCTGGTCCCTAGTTTTCGAATATTTGAAGGGTTCGATTCCCTCTTCGTTACCATACAACCATACATCATACCTCGAGTATTAGTAGGGCTCGGTACCCTTTTCGTAACCATACAACCATACATCATACCTCGAGTATTATTAGGGCTCGGTACCCTTTTCATAACCATACATTATCATTTCTTTCTTCTATTATCTCTATCATGTTCATACACATAAACATACATAACATACTTACCTTATACATAGCGTTACAACCTGACAGTACGTGCAATATCCGAAGATCGTTCACGTACTATCAAGCAATCATTCATACATTTCACATTATCCACATAAGGCATACACTTATCTCTTAGGATAAGTGTATTAACAAACATATTGAGTATGCACACAGCCCCGAAAACGTAATACATAAATGGGGCTAGAAACTCACCTGAACACGGTTACGTTCTCCGTTGATCGTAATCCCTTTCTTCAGTTGTGCACGGCTGACTTTTTGAGCTTGTTGGATCTTGTTTCCTTGCTTACTCACAACCAACCGCTCTCTCTTCTCTCTCGGATCTTGGTCTCTCTCTCTACGGCTCTCGGCCTCTCTCTCTCTCTCCTCGGATCTCGGCCGCCGGTGGGCTTGTGTATGGGGTGTGTGTGTGTTTTGGAAGTGTGAAGGAATAGATGTAAATGAAGATATTTTTGGGTTTAGGGGATATTTATATCCCTTAAATCCCATTCTCATTTAACCCATCTCAATTAATCCAAGTCCCTGATCCGCTCCTACCCGATATTAATAATTAAAAACACGAAATCACTAACATAACTTTCTTTATTCAACATTATAAATTTTAGGATGTTACAAGTCTTCCCTCCTTAAAGAGGTTTCGTCCCCGAAACCTAACTATTACATAAACAAACTAGGGTAAAACTTGCGCATCTCATCCTCGGCTTCCCAAGTAGCATCTGATCCCTTACGGTGTTTCCATATCACTTTTACCAAAGGTATAATCTTGTGACGAAGCTGCTTCTCCTTGCGGTCAACGATCGCTATCGGTTGCTCGATGTAGTTCAATTGTTCATCAACCTCAATGTCCATCAATGGCACGTGAGACGTGTCATCAGCTAGACACTTCCTCAGATGAGAAACATGGAAGGTTGAATGAATTCCTTCTAACTCATCGGGTAAATCCAGCTTATAAGCTACTTCCCCCACACGATACAAAATTTTAAATGGTCCAATGTACCTCGGATTTAGCTTCCCTCTCTTTCTAAAACGGATAATTCCTTTCCAAGGCGAGACCTTAAGCATCACATAGTCGCCAACGTTAAACTCAATTGGTCGTCGCCGCTTATCTGCATAAGACTTTTGTCTGTCTTGAGCGGCTTTCATTCTTGCTTTGATCTGATCGAACTTTGAAGACGTTTCTTGAACCACTTCTAGGCTTCCCATTTCTTTCTGACCAATCTCACCCCAACACACCGGGGTTCTACATCGTCTACCGTAAAGCATCTCAAACGGTGGCATACCAATACTCGAATGGTAACTGTTGTTATAGGAGAACTCTGCCAGATGCAGATGATCATCCCAACTTCCACCAAAATCTAAAACGCAAGCACGTAGCATATCCTCAAGGGTTTGGATCGTCCTTTCAGACTGTCCATCAGTTTGAGGATGATACGCCGTACTGATGTTCAACCTCGTCCCCATAGCTTCATGAAATTTCTTCCAGAACCTCGAAGTAAACCGTGTGTCCCTATCAGACACGATCGATAACGGTACTCCATGCTTGGTTACCACTTCCTTGATGAACAAGCTTGCTAACATTTCTGACGAGATGGCCTCTCGTATGGGCAGAAAGTGAGCACTCTTGGTCAAACGGTCCACAATCACCCAGATGGTATCATGTTGCTTAGCTGTACGAGGTAGCTTAGTTATGAAATCCATGGTGATGTGTTCCCATTTCCACTCAGGTATCTCCAGCGGTTGCATCTTCCCATAAGGCTTTTGGTGCTCGGCTTTGACTTGTAAGCAAGTTAAGCACTTACTAACATAATCCACTACATCGTTCTTCATTCCTGGCCACCAGTAATCTCTTTTCAAGTCTTGGTACATCTTTGTAGCTCCTGGATGGATTGAGTACCTTGACTTATGAGCTTCATCTAAGATTCGACTTCTAAGATCACCATGGCGTGGGATCCACATACGGTCGAACCTAGTCTTAACTCCATGAGTGTTTTCCATCAACTCATCTTGCTGGCCATAAATCCTTTCTTTCTTTACTAACCCTTCGTCTACCAACACTTCTGACTGCACTTCGATGATTTCTTCAAAAAGACTTGAGTTCATGATCAACTTGTATGACTTCACGGTTGCAAGGACTTCCTCATTCTTACGACTTAGCGCATCAGCGACCACGTTAGCTTTACCGGGGTAATACTTAATCTCACAGTCGTAATCCTTTATCAAGTCTAACCATCTTCTCTGCCTCATGTTCAATTCTTTCTGCTCGAAGAAGTACTTTAAACTCTTATGATCTGTATAGATAGTGCACTTAGTACCGTACAGGTAATGCCTCCATATCTTAAGAGCATGCACTACAGCTGCTAACTCCAAATCATGCGTCGGATAAGTACTCTCATGGACTTTCAACTGTCTAGACGCGTAAGCTATCACCTTCCCTCGTTGCATCAACACGCAACCTAACCCTTGATGCGAGGCATCAGCACAAACAACGAAATCCTCATCACCATCGGGTAAAGTAAGGATTGGAGCTTGCGTGAGTCTCTTCTTCAATTCTTCAAAGGCTTCCTCCTGAAACTTTCCCCAATTGAATACTATCGTCTTTCGGGTCATACCGGTCAGCGGTGCGGCTATCTTGGAGAAACCTTCGATGAATCTCCTATAGTAGCCAGCTAACCCTAGGAAGCTTCGTATATCTGTCGGATTCTGCGGAGTCTTCCAATTCGTTATCGCTTCAATCTTAGCTGGGTCCACGGTAATCCCCTCCGGATTAACCACATGACCTAAAAATTGCACTTCTCTTAACCAGAACGCGCACTTCGAAAACTTGGCGTACAACCTTTCTTTCTTCAGAACTTCCAATACCTCTCTCAGATGCTCGGCATGGTCAGACTCACTCTTTGAATAAATCAATATATCATTGATGAAGACGATAATCGACTTATCCAACATCGGTCGACACACCCTATTCATCATGTCCATAAATGCTGCAGGAGCATTTGTTAGACCGAATGACATTACGAGGAACTCGTAGTGTCCATATCGCGTTCGGAACGCCGTCTTAGGGACGTCTGCCTCCTTTACCTTCAGTTGATGGTAGCCTGATCTGAGATCTATTCGTGAGAACCAACTCGAACCTTGCAGTTGGTCAAACAGATCGTCAATCCTAGGTAAGGGGTATCTATTCTTTACCGTAAGCTTATTCAACTCACGATAGTCTATGCACATTCTCATACTTCCATCCTTTTTCTTCACAAACAAAACCGGTGCGCCCCACAGAGAAACACTCGGTCTGATAAAACCCTTGTCGAGGAGTTCTTGCAGTTGGGACATCAATTCCTTCATCTCGGACGGTGCTAGACGGTAAGGCGCCTTCGCGACGGGCTGGGCTCCTGGTACTAGATCTATCTGAAATTCTATCTCTCGCTCAGGTGGCAACCCCGGAAGATCCTCAGGGAATACTTCTGGGTAGTCGCGCACAATAGGAACATTTTTCATTTCTTTCGTCTCGGCCGTAGCGTTGACAACATACGCCAGGTAGGCACCGCACCCTCGCCTTAACAAACCCTCGGCTTTTATCATCGAAATGACATTAAGCCCATAACTCTCCTTATCACCATAAACCGTCACCGCACTACCATCCAATGACTTTAACCTTATCATCTTACTTTTACATACTATCTGAGCCTCGAACTCAGACAACCAATCCATGCCCAAGACTACATCGAACCCTCCTAAGGCCATAACATACAAAGTAACAGGGAACTCATGTCCCTCTAACTCTATCTTACAATTCTTAACCATTTTTGTTATTTTCACCGAAGTGTCACTTGCGGTTTCTACTACAAAAGTTTCAGACACTCGGCAGCCTTTCATTTTAGCTAGTTTACTAAACGTCGTAGTTACAAAACTTCTATTCGCACCAGAATCAAATAATACAGAAGCGGAAACATCGTTCACTAGAAACGTACCTGTGACGACATCAGGAATCTGCCTGGCTTGTTCCTGGGTCAGCATGTAGGCTCTAGTTCTGGGCCTAGCTTGATCGGCATCCTTCTTTCCACTACCTCCAGCTACACCTTCAGTGCACTCCCTTGACATATGGCCTGTCTTGCCACATTTGTAACATGCTGGCTTCGCACTGCACTCATTGGCATAATGCCCTACCTTCCCGCACTTATAACAGGCATTCGACCCCATTCTGCATTCTCCACCATGGGCCTTTCCACATTTGAGACAAACATTAGAACTTTTACCCCACTTGCACTCACCACCATGCCTCTTTCCGCAGGTCTTACACGATCTCTTCTCCCACACTTTCTGTTTCTTATCCTTGGAGTTCCATAACTGAGTACCGGGTCGTTTAGCAGGAGTGACCCCTTTCTTCTCTTTCTCTTCGTCCCTTTCCACCCTATCATCCGCGGCCACGTCAGCATAGACCATTTCCGCGAGTCCAACAGCCGAATCAAAAGTAGCAGGTTGAATCGCCCTGACTAACATGCGGACCTTTTGTGGCAACCCCCTCACATAACATTTGATTCTCTTGACCTCAGTGTCAACCATGTCAGGCACCAACCTAGATAGTCGGTTGAACTCCGTGGTATACTCACGATGCGTCATCATACCGGCTTTTAAATTCTGGAACTTCATCTCCGTTCTTTCAACCTCGGCATCTGCACAGAACTTCTTCATTACCAACTCTTTCAAATCTTCCCACCTCATCTCCTTGATCTCTTCACGGGTCTTCCTCTGCTCCACACTCTCCCACCAATACATAGCCTCATCTACGAATGACTGAGTAGCATAACCCACAGCTTGGTCGGGACGGCATTCGCTAATGCGGATAACCTTGTCCATAGCGGTTATCCACTGGAGAGTAGCGATTGCGTCTCCTAAACCAGTCAACTTAGGCGGGTCACAACCTTTGAAGGACTTATAGCTGCACCCACCTTGTCCTCCTCTCCTATCATCGACTTTCACAGACTTATCCCCACTCGAGGCCCCTCTTTCACCTTCCCCATCCTTTCTACCATCACCACCCGCCCCTTCAGCAGTTCGCTCACGGCTTCCAGCAGATCCTTCGGGATTCAGGTTCTTCACAGCAGCAACTACAGCCTGAACGATGGCTGCTTGAACTGCGGGGCTAAGTTGAACTTCTTCGTTGTTGTTCTGGTCTCCTCCAGCTGCGCTTCCTTCATCTTCGGTGTGGGAAGCTTCTTCTACCGAAGGTTGCCGGACAAGACGAGGCCTGCCACGACGTCCAGTGCGACCCCCAGTTTTAACAAATTCTCCAGCTCCAGCCATTAGTATTCTAAATGGGAAAACACAAACATCATCATTCAAGGAACTATTTAGTACAAGGATAGTAAGGCTACAGGTAATAACAGTGGCCAGTTGTGATTAGCTGATCACGTTACTTTCCGTGTCCTATACACTTCCCTTTATGAGTCTATTTGTGCTGGTTCTACTTAAGCAGTTTGTCAAATCAAACAATCAATTATTCCTATCCCTGACGTTCACATATCTTTTCTTTCTCATTAACATATATCATTTAATCATACCATTTACCTTTACTGATCCTGCTTGAGCGACACATGGCATTCTTGAACTGACATCTTCTTTCCTTTCTTACTTAAATCCCATTCTCTGTTCGAGTCTAAGCATGTAGGATGCTTAGATCTCTCGAACTTTGCTCTGATACCAACTTGTAAGGCCCCGTTACCGGTAACCCTACTTTCGTGTTGGATTTACTCATAAACACAAATCTAAATATCAGAGTTAATTAAAAACTTTACGCGGAATATAAAACTTTCATAAAACATTACATATCAATTCATAATCATGTCTTAAAACATTCATTGTCTTTCACATTAAAGCATTAAAATTAACACATCATAAGTCTTCAGATGCCAGATTCTTGTTCAGTGCCATGTGTCTCCTCAAGCGAGCTGCCTCATCCTACTCACCTGCGTGCATACTAAAAGTCAGCTACGCTGAGTGAGTTCTAGTTAATCACATAATCATACAATACATTCTTACCTTTCATACTTAATCTCTTAACTTTCTTTCATATACACCTAAGTGCTTTTACTTTCATTTTTACTTTCATACTTTCTTTACATACATAATCATACGTTCATTTTTACCTTCATACTTTCCTTACATACATAATCATACTTTCTAGAGAGCCTTTCGTCCTATAACCTCACAGATATTATAAGGGTCTGGTCCCTAGTTTTCGAATATTAGAAGGGTTCGATTCCCTAACATCACAGATATTATAAGGGTCTGGTCCCTATCATCACAGATATTATAAGGGTCTGGTCCCTAGTTTTTGAATATTAGAAGGGTTCGATTCCCTAACATCACAGATATTATAAGGGTCTGGTCCCTATCATCACAGATATTATAAGGGTCTGGTCCCTAGTTTTCGAATATTTGAAGGGTTCGATTCCCTCTTCGTTACCATACAACCATACATCATACCTCGAGTATTAGTAGGGCTCGGTACCCTTTTCGTAACCATACAACCATACATCATACCTCGAGTATTATTAGGGCTCGGTACCCTTTTCATAACCATACATTATCATTTCTTTCTTCTATTATCTCTATCATGTTCATACACATAAACATACATAACATACTTACCTTATACATAGCGTTACAACCTGACAGTACGTGCAATATCCGAAGATCGTTCACGTACTATCAAGCAATCATTCATACATTTCACATTATCCACATAAGGCATACACTTATCTCTTAGGATAAGTGTATTAACAAACATATTGAGTATGCACACAGCCCCGAAAACGTAATACATAAATGGGGCTAGAAACTCACCTGAACACGGTTACGTTCTCCGTTGATCGTAATCCCTTTCTTCAGTTGTGCACGGCTGACTTTTTGAGCTTGTTGGATCTCGTTTCCTTGCTTACTCACAACCAACCGCTCTCTCTTCTCTCTCGGATCTTGGTCTCTCTCTCTACGGCTCTCGGCCTCTCTCTCTCTCTCCTCGGATCTCGGCCGCCGGTGGGCTTGTGTATGGGGTGTGTGTGTGTTTTGGAAGTGTGAAGGAATAGATGTAAATGAAGATATTTTTGGGTTTAGGGGATATTTATATCCCTTAAATCCCATTCTCATTTAACCCATCTCAATTAATCCAAGTCCATGATCCGCTCCTACCCGATATTAATAATTAAAAACGCGAAATCACTAACATAACTTTCTTTATTCAACATTATAAATTTTAGGATGTTACAATAGGGTCGAGATAAGAAACTTAAAAATCCCGTCTGGCAAGACAACTTTTTAATATAAAGATTTTGTAAAGAATATGAACGGGTACCACAATATTTTCAAAAATATGATCCCCTTCGTTCAAATTTTTCAAGTAAGTGTTTTGAAAGACAAAGTTGAATAACACATTTTTCCATGAGTTTAAAATATATAGGGTCGAGATAAGAAACTAAAAATCCCGTCTGGCAAGACAACTTTTTAATATAAAGATTTTGTGAAGAATATGAACGGGTACCACTATATTTTCAAAAATATGATCCCCTTCGTTCAAAATTTTCAAGTAAGTGTCTTGAAAGACAAAGTTGAATGACACATTTTCCCATGAGTTTAAAATATTTAGGGTGGAGGTAAGAAACTTAAAAATCCCGTCTGGCAAGACAACTTTTTAATATAAAGATTTTGTGAAGAAAATGAACGGGTACCACAATATTTTCAAAAATATGATCCCCTTCGTTCGAATTTTTCAAGTAAGTGTCTTGAAAGCCAAAGTTGAATGACACATTTTTCCATGAGTTTAAAATATATAGGGTCGAGATAAGAAACTTAAAAATCCCGTCTGACAAGACAACTTTTTAATATAAAGATTTTGTGAAGAATATGAACGGGTACCACAATATTTTCAAAAATACGATCCCCTTCGTTCAAATTTTTCAATTAAGTGTCTTGAAAGACAAAGTTGAATCACACATTTTTCCATGAGTTTAAAATATAGAGGGTCGAGATAAAAAACTTCAAAATCCCGTCTGGCAAGACAACTTTTTAATATAAAGATTTTGTGAAAAATATGGACGGGTACCACAATATTTTCAAAAATATGATCCCCTTCGTTCAAAATTTTCAAGTAAGTGTCTTGAAAGACAAAGTTGAATCACACATTTTTCCATGAGTTTAAAATATATATGGTCGAGATAAGAAACTTAAAAATCCCGTCTGGCAAGACAAATTTTTAATATAAAGATTTTGTGAAGAATATGGACGGGTAGCACAATATTTTCAAAAATATGATCCCATTCGTTTAAGTTTTTCAAGTAAGTGTCTTGAAAGACAAAGTTGAATGACACATTTTTCCATGAGTTTAAAATATATAGGTTGGAGATAAGAAACTTAAAAATCACGTCTAGCAAGACAACTTTTTAATATAAAGATTTTTTAAGAATATGGACGGGTACCACAATATTTTCAAAAATATGATCCTTTACGTTCAAGTTTTTCAAGTAAGTGTCTTGAAAGATGAGTTTAAAATATATAGGTTGGAGATAAGAAACTTAAAAATCCCGTCTGGCAAGACAACTTTTTAACATAAAGATTTTGTGAAGAATATGGACGGCTACCACAATATTTTCAAAAATATGATCCCATTAGTTCAAAATTTTCAAGTAAGTGTCTTGAAAGACAAAGTTGAATGGCACATTTTCAATGAGCTTATAACATATAGGGTCGAGATAAGAAACTTAAAAATCCCGTCTGGCAAGACAACTTTTTAATATAAAGATTTTGTGAAGAATATGAACGGGTACCACAATATTTTCAAAAATATGAACCCCTTCGTTCAAATTTTTCAAGTAAGTGTTTTGAAAGACAAAGTTGAATGACACATATTTCCATGAGTTTAAAATAAATAGGGTCGAGATAAGAAACTTAAAAATCCCGTCTGGCAAGACAATTTTTTAATATAAAGATTTTGTGAAGAATATGAACGGGTACCACTATATTTTCAAAAATATGATCCACTTCGTTCAAATTTTTCAAGTAAGTGTCTTAAAAGAGAAAGTTGAATGACACATTTTCCCATTAGTTTAAAATATTTAGGGTGGAGGTAAGAAACTTAAAAATCCGTCTGGCAAGACAACTTTTTAATATAAAGATTTTGTGAAGAAAATGAACGGGTACCACAATATTTTCAAAAATATGATCCCCTTCGTTCGAATTTTTCAAGTAAGTGTATTGAAAGACAAAGTTGAATGACACATTTTTCCATGAGTTTAAAATATATAGGGTCGAGATAAGAAACTTAAAAATCCCGTCTGGCAAGTCAACTTTTTAATATAAAGATTTGTGAAGAATATGAACGGGTACCACAATATTTTCAAAAATACGATCCCCTTTGTTCAAATTTTTCAAGTAAGTCTCTTCAAAGACAAAGTTGAATCACACATTTTTCCATGAGTTTAAAATATATAGGGTCGAGATAAAAAACTTAAAAATCCCGTCTGGCAAGACAACTTTTTAATATAAAGATTTTGTGAAGAATATGGACGGGTACCACAATATTTTCAAAAATATGATCCCATTCGTTCAAAATTTTCAAGTAAGTGTCTTGAAAGACAAAGTTGAATGACACATTTTTTCATGAGTTTAAAATATATAGGGTCGAGATAAGAAACTTAAAAATCCCGTCTGGTAAGACAATATTTTAATATAAAGATTTTGTGAAGAATATGGACGGGTAGCACAATATTTTCAAAAATATGATCCCATTCGTTCAAAATTTTCAAGTACGTGTCTTGAAAGAAAAAGGTGAATGACACATTTTCCATGAGTTTAAAATATATAGGGTCGAGATAAGAAACTTAAAAATCCCGTCTGGCAAGACAACTTTTTAATATAAAGATTTTGTGAAGAATATGAACGGGTACCACAATATTTTCAAAAATATGATCCCCTTCGTTCAAAATTTTCAAGTAAGTGTCTTGAAAGACAAAGTTGAATGACACATTTTTCCATGAGTTTAAAATATATAAGGTCGAGATAAGAAACTTAAAAATCCATTCTGGTAAGACAACTTTTAATATAAAGATTTTGTGAAGAATATGGACGTGTACCACAATGTTTTCAAAAAAATGATCCTCTTCGTTCAAATTTTTCAAGTAAGTGTCTTGAAAGACAAAGTTGAATGACACATTTTTCCATGAGTTTAAAATATATAGGGTGGAGATAAGAAACTTAAAAATACCGTCTGACAAGACAACTTTTTAATATAAATATTTTGTGAAGAATATGAACAGGTACCACAATATTTTCAAAAATATGATCCTCTTCGTTCAAATATTTCAAGTAAGTGTCTTGAAAGACAAAGTTGAATGACACATTTTTCCATAAGTTTAAAATATATAGGGTCGAGATAAGAAACTTAAAAATCCCGTCTGATAAGACAACTTTTTAATATAAAGATTTTGTGAAGATGAACGGGTACCACAATATTTTCAAAAATATGATCCTCTTTGTTCAAATTTTTCAAGTAAGTGTCTTGAAAGACAAAGTTGAATGACACATTTTTCCATGAGTTTAAAATATATAGGGTCGAGATAAGAAACTTAAAAATCCCGTCTGGCAAGACAACTTTTTAATATAAAGATTTTGTGAAGAATATGAACGGGTACCACAATATTTTCAAAAATACGATCCCCTTTTTCAAATTTTTCAAGTAAGTGTCTTGAAAGACAAAGTTGAATGACACATTTTTTCATGAGTTTAAAATATATAGGGTCGAGATAAGAAACTTAAAAATCCTGTCTGGCAAGACAACTTTTTATTATAAAGATTTTGTGAAGAATATGGACGGGTACCACAATATTTTCAAAAATATGATCCCTTTCGTTCAAAATTTTCGAGTAAGTGTCTTGAAAGACAAAGTTGAATGACACATTTTTCCATGAGTTTAAAATATATAGGTTGGAGATAAGAAACTTAAAAATCCCGTCTTGCAAGACAACTTTTTAATATAAAGATTTTGTGAAGAATATGGACGGGTACCACAATATTTTCAAAAATATGATCCCATTAGTTCAAAATTTTCAAGTAAGTGTCTTGAAAGACAAAGTTGAATGGCACATTTTCCATGAGCTTAAAATATATAGGGTCGAGATAAGAAACTTAAAAATCCCGTCTGGCAAGACAACTTTTTAATAAAAAGATTTTGTCAAAAATATGAACGGGTACCACAATATTTTCAAAAATATGATCCCCTTCGTTCAAATATTTCTAGTAAGTGTCTTGAAAGACAAAGTTGAATGACACATTTTTCCATAAGTTTAAAATATATAGGGTCGAGATAAGAAACTTAAAAATCCCGTCTGATAAGACAACTTTTTAATATAAAGATTTTGTGAAGATGAACGGGTACCACAATATTTTCAAAAATATGATCCTCTTTGTTCAAATTTTTCAAGTAAGTGTCTTGAAAGACAAAGTTGAATGACACATTTTTCCATGAGTTTAAAATATATAGGGTCGAGATAAGAAACTTAAAAATCCCGTCTGGCAAGACAACTTTTTAATATAAAGATTTTGTGAAGAATATGAACGGGTACCACAATATTTTCAAAAATACGATCCCCTTTTTCAAATTTTTCAAGTAAGTGTCTTGAAAGACAAAGTTGAATGACACATTTTTTCATGAGTTTAAAATATATAGGGTCGAGATAAGAAACTTAAAAATCCTGTCTGGCAAGACAACTTTTTATTATAAAGATTTTGTGAAGAATATGGACGGGTACCACAATATTTTCAAAAATATGATCCCTTTCGTTCAAAATTTTCGAGTAAGTGTCTTGAAAGACAAAGTTGAATGACACATTTTTCCATGAGTTTAAAATATATAGGTTGGAGATAAGAAACTTAAAAATCCCGTCTTGCAAGACAACTTTTTAATATAAAGATTTTGTGAAGAATATGGACGGGTACCACAATATTTTCAAAAATATGATCCCATTAGTTCAAAATTTTCAAGTAAGTGTCTTGAAAGACAAAGTTGAATGGCACATTTTCCATGAGCTTAAAATATATAGGGTCGAGATAAGAAACTTAAAAATCCCGTCTGGCAAGACAACTTTTTAATAAAAAGATTTTGTCAAAAATATGAACGGGTACCACAATATTTTCAAAAATATGATCCCCTTCGTTCAAATTTTTCAAGTAAGTGTTTTGAAAGACAAAGTTGAATGACACATTTTTCCATGAGTTTAAAATATATTGGGTCGAGATAAGAAACTTAAAAATCCTATCTGGCAAGACAATTTTTTAATATAAAGATTTTGTGAAGAATATGAACGGGTACCACTATATTTTCAAAAATATGATCCCCTTTGTTCAAATTTTTCAAGTAAGTGTCTTAAAAGACAAAGTTGAATGACACATTTTCCCATGAGTTTATAATATTTAGGGTGGAGGTAAGAAACTTAAAAATCCCGTCTGGCAAGACAACTTTTTAATATAAAGATTTTGTGAAGAAAATGAACGGGTACCACAATATTTTCAAAAATATGATCCCCTTCGTTCGAATTTTTCAAGTAAGTGTCTTGAAAGACAAAGTTGAATGACACATTTTTCCATGAGTTTAAAATATATAGGGTCGAGATAAGAAACTTAAAAATCCCGTCTGGCAAGACAACTTTTTAATATAAAGATTTTGTGAAGAATATGAACGGGTAGCAGAATATTTTCAAAAATACGATCCCATTTGTTTAAATTTTTCAAGTAAGTGTCTTGAAATACAAAGTTGAATGACACATTTTTCCATGAGTTAAAAATATATAGGGTGGAGATAAGAAACTTAAAAATACCGTCTGACAAGACAACTTTTTAATATAAAGATTTTGTGAAGAATATGAACTGGTACCCACAATATTTTCAAAAATATGATCCTCTTCGTTCAAATTTTTCAAGTAAGTGTCTTGAAAGACATAGTTGAATGACACATTTTTCCATGAGTTTAAAATATATAGGGTCGAGATAAGAAACTTAAAAATCCCGTCTGGTAAGACAAATTTTTAATATAAAGATTTTGTGAAGAATATGGACGGGTACCACAATATTTTCAAAAATACGATCCCCTATTTTCAAATTTTTCAAGTAATTGTCTTGAAAGACAAAGTTGAATGACACATTTTTTTATGAGTTTAAAATATATAGGGTCGAGATAAGAAACTTAAAAATCCCTTCTGGTAAGACAACTTTTAATATAAAGATTTTGTGAAGAATATGAACGGGTACCACAATATTTTCAAAAATATGATCCCATTCGTTCAAAATTTTCAATTACGTGTCTTGAAAGAAAAAGTTGAATGACACATTTTCCATGAGTTTAAAATATATAGGGTCGAGATAAGAAACTTAAAAATCCCGTCTGGCAAGACAACTTTTTAATATAAAGATTTTGTGAAGAATATGAACGGGTACCACAATATTTTCAAAAATATGAACCCCTTCGTTCAAAATTTTCAAGTAAGTGTCTTGAAAGACAAAGTTGAATGACACATTTTTCCATGAGTTTAAAATATATAAGGTCGAGATAAGAAACTTAAAAATCCCTTCTGGTAAGACAACTTTTAATATAAAGATTTTGTGAAGAATATGGACGTGTACCACAATATTTTCAAAAATATGATCCTCTTTGTTCAAAATTTTCAAGTAAGTGTCTTGAAAGACAAAGTTGAATGGCACATTTTCCATGAGCTTAAAATATATAGGGTCGAGATAAGAAACTTAAAAATCCCGTCTGGCAAGACAACTTTTTAATAAAAAGATTTTGTCAAAAATATGAACGGGTACCACAATATTTTCAAAAATATGATCCCCTTCGTTCAAATATTTCTAGTAAGTGTCTTGAAAGACAAAGTTGAATGACACATTTTTCCATAAGTTTAAAATATATAGGGTCGAGATAAGAAACTTAAAAATCCCGTCTGATAAGACAACTTTTTAATATAAAGATTTTGTGAAGATGAACGGGTACCACAATATTTTCAAAAATATGATCCTCTTTGTTCAAATTTTTCAAGTAAGTGTCTTGAAAGACAAAGTTGAATGACACATTTTTCCATGAGTTTAAAATATATAGGGTCGAGATAAGAAACTTAAAAATCCCGTCTGGCAAGACAACTTTTTAATATAAAGATTTTGTGAAGAATATGAACGGGTACCACAATATTTTCAAAAATACGATCCCCTTTTTCAAATTTTTCAAGTAAGTGTCTTGAAAGACAAAGTTGAATGACACATTTTTTCATGAGTTTAAAATATATAGGGTCGAGATAAGAAACTTAAAAATCCTGTCTGGCAAGACAACTTTTTATTATAAAGATTTTGTGAAGAATATGGACGGGTACCACAATATTTTCAAAAATATGATCCCTTTCGTTCAAAATTTTCGAGTAAGTGTCTTGAAAGACAAAGTTGAATGACACATTTTTCCATGAGTTTAAAATATATAGGTTGGAGATAAGAAACTTAAAAATCCCGTCTTGCAAGACAACTTTTTAATATAAAGATTTTGTGAAGAATATGGACGGGTACCACAATATTTTCAAAAATATGATCCCATTAGTTCAAAATTTTCAAGTAAGTGTCTTGAAAGACAAAGTTGAATGGCACATTTTCCATGAGCTTAAAATATATAGGGTCGAGATAAGAAACTTAAAAATCCCGTCTGGCAAGACAACTTTTTAATAAAAAGATTTTGTCAAAAATATGAACGGGTACCACAATATTTTCAAAAATATGATCCCCTTCGTTCAAATTTTTCAAGTAAGTGTTTTGAAAGACAAAGTTGAATGACACATTTTTCCATGAGTTTAAAATATATTGGGTCGAGATAAGAAACTTAAAAATCCTATCTGGCAAGACAATTTTTTAATATAAAGATTTTGTGAAAAATATGAACGGGTACCACTATATTTTCAAAAATATGATCCCCTTTGTTCAAATTTTTCAAGTAAGTGTCTTAAAAGACAAAGTTGAATGACACATTTTCCCATGAGTTTATAATATTTAGGGTGGAGGTAAGAAACTTAAAAATCCCGTCTGGCAAGACAACTTTTTAATATAAAGATTTTGTGAAGAAAATGAACGGGTACCACAATATTTTCAAAAATATGATCCCCTTCGTTCGAATTTTTCAAGTAAGTGTCTTGAAAGACAAAGTTGAATGACACATTTTTCCATGAGTTTAAAATATATAGGGTCGAGATAAGAAACTTAAAAATCCCGTCTGGCAAGACAACTTTTTAATATAAAGATTTTGTGAAGAATATGAACGGGTAGCAGAATATTTTCAAAAATACGATCCCATTTGTTTAAATTTTTCAAGTAAGTGTCTTGAAATACAAAGTTGAATGACACATTTTTCCATGAGTTAAAAATATATAGGGTGGAGATAAGAAACTTAAAAATACCGTCTGACAAGACAACTTTTTAATATAAAGATTTTGTGAAGAATATGAACTGGTACCACAATATTTTCAAAAATATGATCCTCTTCGTTCAAATTTTTCAAGTAAGTGTCTTGAAAGACATAGTTGAATGACACATTTTTCCATGAGTTTAAAATATATAGGGTCGAGATAAGAAACTTAAAAATCCCGTCTGGTAAGACAAATTTTTAATATAAAGATTTTGTGAAGAATATGGACGGGTACCACAATATTTTCAAAAATACGATCCCCTATTTTCAAATTTTTCAAGTAATTGTCTTGAAAGACAAAGTTGAATGACACATTTTTTTATGAGTTTAAAATATATAGGGTCGAGATAAGAAACTTAAAAATCCCTTCTGGTAAGACAACTTTTAATATAAAGATTTTGTGAAGAATATGAACGGGTACCACAATATTTTCAAAAATATGATCCCATTCGTTCAAAATTTTCAATTACGTGTCTTGAAAGAAAAAGTTGAATGACACATTTTCCATGAGTTTAAAATATATAGGGTCGAGATAAGAAACTTAAAAATCCCGTCTGGCAAGACAACTTTTTAATATAAAGATTTTGTGAAGAATATGAACGGGTACCACAATATTTTCAA
>NW_027501246.1:0-84565 GCF_021521415.1 Bidens hawaiensis | reverse complement strand
GAGATCTATAGGTATTTCACAATTCTCAACTGATAGATATTTAGCTTTCGTCTACAATGTTTTACTGATGCAAGTTCATTTGAGTGTCTAAAATAGGGCTTATTTTCGCCTTCAAGTTTGTTTAATATGACTTGTATAGTTCATGTTACATCTGGTTTTTATGGTTCCTACCTACAGAGGTAGAGCGTGTTTGGTTCACTTAAAAAACACCTTTTAAGTGAACCAAACGTCAGTGAACAATTCGTGAACCATTGGGCGGGAAGTTTTATGTTCGTTCGTTTAATAAATGAAAATTTTCAATTGATTAGTTAAACAAACGAACATGAACAGAGCCCCCGTTCGTTCAACTATGTTCGTGAACGTTCGGTAATGTGTTCGTTGTTCATGAAAGTTTTGTACATTTATTTATTTTATCTAAACATTTTATATTCTTTAATTTATTGCCTCTAACATAAAATAAGAAATCATATTCTCACATCGTTTTTGCATTGTTTGCATTTCCTTTCTCATCATTCATGTTGATGCATACATCGACCTCAATCTCTAGGTTCCGCTAATTTCATTTGTGTTCGTGAACACTTTCATTCCCTTAACGAACGAACATGGACATAAAGTCTCCTTCGGTATGTGTTCGTGAACACATTATTTCCTTAACAAACGAACATGAACAAGGCCTTTTTCGTGTTCGTTCGGTTCGTTTACACTCTAAGTTTCAGAGTCATGTTGAACTGTGGTTTAGGGATTACCTCTTAGTTAGTCAGGCCTCTTAATGGTTCAGCACAAGATTGCCAAACAACCCCGTCCCGTAGTTGTTACTATTGACCATCTGGTTTTATTTGCACCTGCCTTCAGCGACATACATATGTTATGATTATTGAAAAGTTTCTAAACCGGTGCGCGATCGGTTTAGAAACTCAACATCCACCAAATGACACCTCGCATGATGTAAGTCAACGTAACAAATCCCACGAAGACCCGACACTGCAGCAAGCAGACCAGCTAAATATCTGTCAGTTGAGAATTGTGAAATACCTTAGTTATTTTTATCTTGGATGTTTAAATTGTAGGCAACTATAATATTTTGTGCATCCTGACTTTTATTATGAATGAGAATGGCTGTGGTTATATTTAAACTAATGTATATAAGTTTGATCCAGGGTATTTGTTTGCACTTCTTTATACTTGTGCATTTGTCCTATAATTATTTTAAGTTAAATAATTATAGGGCAAATGCACAAGTATAAAAGTAAGTAAGTTTATATGAAGATTAATTTGAAATTCATTGACTATGATCAATGCAGTTGTAACTATTGACCATCAATGAGTAATCAGCAAGCAACGAATAAGCGAGCTGGAAAGCAGGTTCCTTTTGCACTGTTGTTAGCGGTTATAGAACCACAACTTGATAAAGATAGAGCTATGCAACTTCAGGGCCTATATGCTCGATTAAGGGTATGGTAATTTATTTATTTTTAATGTTGTTTGTTGTGTTATATGTTTTATGAACCTATAATTATGCTAAATGTGTATGTTATTCTCAGAGCAATAATATTAATAACGAAGAATTTTTTGGGCACGTGCGAAGTCTTGTAGGAGATCGTATGATTAAGATGGCAGTCTATAAATTACAACAAGGGCAGGTAAAGAACTCTTACTTTCATAGATATGATCAGCAGATGAACAGAAGCCTAGCAAACTGGGTGGTTCGGATCACAAGTCAAAACATGTTCGAGCCAATATGGGTTCTAAGAAAATTGAGTCCGGGTCATAACGGTTCGTTTTGAAAAACATCAATTTGGTTCAGGTGAAAACGGTCAAAATGGAGTCGGGTTGAAATGAGTCGTTTTAGAAAAAGTACAAAAGTAGGTTCACCCGTTGACTAATTTAAGGAAACCCAGATGGATCCCTTAATTGATTTTTAGATGACCCAAATGAACCCATATACAATTTATTTTTGTCCAAATCAACTAGGGTTGTAAGCGGACCGAACCAAACCAGACAAGACCGTGTCCGTGTTCGTCTGTTAAGCTTTTGTCAGACAAACGGACGGTTCACGAACACCCTACAAACAAAAATTCGTGTTCGTGTCTGTTCATTAAGGAATTGAGTTTGTCTGTGTCCGTTTGTTAGTATTGTAAACGGATGCTAACGGACACTAATGACAACAAACACTAATGGACACTGATGAACGTTAATGGACAAACAAACATAAGCATATCAAAATACTTAACATAAACACAAATGAACATTACACCACATGATATCCAAAATTACTTAAAACTTAGCATAGTAACCAAACAAATAATTACATCAAAATAATGTTTTGGTGTTCAAAATCCACAAACTTTCAACACACAACACTATTAAACAAGCGCGGCCTTTGTCCGTGTTCGTCCGTTAAGCTTACCGAACAAAAAAATTTTGTCCGTGTCCGATTCGTTTATTAAACGGACGAGCATAAACGGATGTCCGGTTCGCTTACAGCCCTAAGAAGTTTTTTTGCTTTCACAAAGTCGAAGGCGGGTGATGGCTCAGCTGGGCGCGGGTCTGTTTTTGTGCATTTTATTTCTGAACTTGATGAATCTGAGAAATCTTGTTCCTCTTTGTCAAAGCAAACTAGACAAGTCGCGAGTGGCATTGGCACTGGTGCGGCTGGGAAGTCAGTGCGCGGAATAGAACATGAAGAGAAGGATGTGGGTAAGGGAGATGTTGAAGGGCCTATGGTTGCGGGAGGTGTGCTTATTGGCGCTAAAAAACCAGGTGAACGAAAGGTGGGTGCTACTAAGGACTCTTCTGCAGGCTCTCCTGATACAAGCAAAAGGGAGCTGGCTTTTCGTTCAAAGTCGTCTGAACATAAAAAGAGGAAAGTGTCGGACATGATGCAAGACTTCAAGGAGAAGAGAAAAATCAAGCTAGCAGCATTGGCGGGTGAGCGCTTTGTCCAGTTTATTTTCTTTCTTATATATTTATATGTGCTTTGTACACTATCTAATCGTTTTAGGTGATCGGGAGGTCGTGAAAGCAGATATTGTGAAGCCTGATAATCTTTTACCTCTCGCTGCTGTAAAGGGAGTTGGACGTTCTGCTTGGGTCGATATGATGGTGGCAGAGCGAAATGAGCATGTGGCGTATGTTAATAATATGGAGAAGCTTGTAGACCATTATAAGGTTAAAGAACAGAATTTGACCAACAAACTTAATGTGTCCCAAAAGGCATTGGAGGAGAAAGAAGAGCAGTTGAAGCAGCGTGAGGCGGATCTGGCCCGCTTGAAGGAAGAGAGACGCTGGCTGATAACCAAAGGGATTCCTCGATCATTTGAGGTAATTTGTGGAAGCGTGGAATTCAGGAATGCTATTGCTGAGTTGGCAGCATCGGCGGATTTTGTTGGTCGTCAAGATGGTATGAGGGACGGCATAAAACTTCAACAGGCTGGGAAGCGGATTGAAGATCATGAGTATTATAAAGCTGATGCTGAGGGTGATTTGGCCAACGCGTTTAAGACTTTGAGCGACGTTAGCTTTCCCGTGATGTTGGAGCTGGTCTCGACCACTGATCATGAGGACTTGAGTACTTTGAAGGCGTTACTTGCTAGCCCGATTTATGAAGATGATAATGATGGTGGAGAGCAAAAGGAATAGTCTTTGTTTTTCATTTGTTCATTTGATGTAACTTTCCAACCATGTGCAGATGTTGATCACTTTATGTAAGCCACCAGACCAGAAATTACACTTTTTTAGTGTTTTTTAGACTTTTGTTGTCAAGAAAACAAGATGACTTTAGATTTGACTTTTGTGGTCAAATGAGTTCAGATAAATAGATAATGCCAACGTTGATGAAACTGTTGGCAGAGTTGGTTGTGAAAGTGTGAAACTGCCAGAAGATGGTCAAAACATGGTACTAAGACGGGTCGTTATGGGGCGGTAAAGGGGGCTTGGTTAACACCGCCGCGGGGGGGGGGGGGGGGGGGGGGTAAAGAGGCTTTAAACACAGGCGCTCAAGGGGAGACGGCCTCACTTTCTCACACACACATGCGTATATATATATGTGTGTGTGTGTAATGAGGCGGTAAAGAGGCTTTAAACCACGGCGGGGCGTTATGGAGAAGGGCATCGAAGCCCCGTTTCCTACGTGGCGATGACGTAGTGTACAGCCTAAATGAATTGTATGCTCAATTGTCGAATTTAGATGATGTTACTCGCAAACCGACTCTTGTTTCTTGGGTGGAGTCTTTATTTTACCTCTATTCTCGAGTTACAATCAATCGATCAAACCTAATAGAGATTCCACCAATAGCAATGCTATTAGTAGGGTTTAGAGAAAGTTAAATGTATACAAACAGTACATATATCCCATAAGATAGGTAGGTTGGTTCCAGTAAAATCCCTGGATCTAAACCATGATAATCGAGCTACAATCAATAGTGCACCCAAATGGGACCCACAACTTGAAAGTTTTGGTGCAAAATCTTGGAATAAGGACACTTCAATAGGAATATTGCACGAGTTTTAAAAGTTCATTTCGCCAACTTACCATGGAATTGCTAATTTAATTTTCTAAATGTTGTTATGGCTGGATTATGAACTATAAAGTACGTATATGCGAAGGACGGGATAACCTTCCCATAAGTTTATATAAATATGTTGTAGAAGTACTGCTAGTATAATTTGGTAAAAAGATTGTAGACCTACATATAGACATTCATTTTTCAATAAGTTTAAGATAAGAAAATTCGTATTACAAACATAATTTAGTTGTGGGACTAGTGCTGGTCCGGTGACAAAGATAAAGTCTTTTAAAAACACAAAGGTTAAGTTTGAGTTGTTAGAAAAAAAATTGTCTTTAAAAAAACATTTGTAACAAGTTTGAAAATTTCTTTAGAGATAATCACAAATATATTATTCTGATTCATAATTTATCAAAATAGTCATGATTTCTTGAAATTACAAATTAATCCGGGCCTGTCAATTATATATATATATATATTTGGTAAAACGGATTTCAATATAAGGCAACAGATTTGATCTTTTGGAACATATTCGATTATTTTGATGCAACAAATTCATCATGACATAGCAGATCCATGCATCGTGCAAACACTAAGAATTAAGAAAAAAAATATCTTGTCGTGTTTCACAATGGGTTGTCGCTATTGTCAACGATGGCTTATTGGCTTATCCAGGACATCCCACTAAGATGCCGTCGTTGGTAATAAGGTTGCCACGACCCCTTTGTAAAACAACATCAAGATTTTTCCCACTTGTGCTGCATCATACATATAATACTAGGGTATCTCAAATAAAAAAATTCAAACAAGTTTGAATGTATTTATTATAATTTTTAATATTCTTAGTTTTTTGTCCACTATAAATGATCCATCAAATTAATAAACAATGGTGAATACATAAATTTTTGTTTAGGAGGTAAAATATGAGTTGGTTAAAATGGGTCGTAGACCGTAGTTCTAAATTTATGTCCATAGCTCCTAATATCCTTATACTAATAAACAAAAATGTTGTTGTGTAAAGTGGTACCTATTTGGTCTATTTTTGTGCCACTTAGCAAAACATCATTTAACCACTTTAATTGGTTTTTAAAGTAATAAAAACTTGATAAATTTAGATTGAAATATTATAATTAATGTATCTCTAGAAAATTTGTTTTTCTTTTATTTTTTTTTTCTAATTTGTTTTCTTTTATTTACAAGTTCTCAAATTTGAAATTAAAACTTATTACTATTTCTTAAACTACCTTATTATAGTAAGTATCCTTATCTAATCTAATACTAATAAAAGAAAATAATGAGTATGATGTGGCAATCCCATATTCATTCTTGGTCTAATCTCTCATCTCATTCATCCATGACATATCCATGGGTTATGGGGCAAAACCATTTTGAATAATGGGTTATAATTTCCATTCTAATTCTCTAATCTCTCATCACATCATCCTAGCTATCCATAGGTTTTGCTTAAAATAATTTTTGGCAAATGAGTTATAATTTTCATTTTTAATTCTCCAAATTTTCATCATATTTATCCTACCTATTCATGGGTCATAGGTAAAAACAATTTTAACAAATGGGTTATAATTTTCTTTTTAATTCTCTAATCTCTCATCTCATTCACCATCGATATTCATAGGTAATGGGTCAAATCAATTTTGACAAATGTTGTATATAAATAGATTTTTTCGATTTGTAAATTTGAGATTCTAGACTTTTTATTGTTTATTCTATGTATTTTATTTCCCTTTTAACTTTAATTTTGTTCATTTCTTTCAAATAACAAACCTTATTTATTTTTATTATTTGACAAATCCCGTGTAATACACGGGTTCAAAAAGCTAGTACCAACTAATAAACAAAAATGTTGTTGTGCCAAGTGGCACCTATTTGGCCTATTTTTGTGCCACTTGGCAAAACATCATTTAACCACTTTAATTGGTTTTTAAAGTAATAAATACTTGACAAATTTAGATTGAAATATTATAATTAAATAGGTTATAAACCCGTGTACTACACGGGGTTAAGTACATAAAATCTTGATTTAACATCATTAATTATGTTTAGCATGCAGTGACATAGGTACATTATGGAATAAGATGATCGAATAACATGTAATTAATTAAAAGTTAGCATATATAAATGAAAAACGTTTGATAATGTGGAGGAAAAATTGTTATCGTTGTTCAATTGACCGCATGCTGTTAATTGCATCTATAACATCTAAAAACAATTTACAAATATTTGCGATAATCACATACGCAATACAATATATCTTCATTGGATTAATATTAAAAAACCCAATTCATTTTAAGTCTAAATATAAGAAATTATTTTTCTTTCTAAGCTAAAATGCATCCATATCTTACGCGAATGGCCCAACAAACGGGCTAACGCCTGCATCTTCCCCAATAGTTCAACCCATGCCCCAATCAAGACCTGTCCAAGATCTCGATCTAACATAAAACATAAAGTTAATTATAGTTTTAGTCCTCGTAGTTTGACCCAAATGACCATTAAAGTTAATTAGTTAACTTTGACTTTTTAGTCCCAACAATTATATTTTTGTAACAGTTAAAGTCCAACCCAATATCTCCATCCAAATTTGTTGTCAACTTTTTATTAAAAGACCAACTATTATATTTGTGTTAATACCTTTTGTGAATTAAATGTCAAACAAAACACGCCGACAAAAACAATGGTATTTAATGCAAAAAATATTTTCAGAATAAGATTTGTGAAGAACCCAAAAGTGTCCATTACTCGTGTGGTGATGTGGTTTTTTTCAAGTCCTAATAACTTGTGCGAATATTGCTTAATTAATATTGCAGTGGATCACTTTTGGTTCCAATCCTTCATACAAATATGCCAAGCTAATGCAATAAAACCATGTTAAAATAACATATGAAACACTTTGTCCGTAAGATTTATATTATAAAACAATTCTTGACATGGAAATTGTTTAAAACCATGTTGTGACATTTGTCAATTTCGGGTTATTTTATACTTGTATTCTTAATGTAAACCCGACCCGTTTTGTATCCCGAACCTTTCGATATTATCAAAATGATGAATTGTATGTTAAATATTTGTTTTATAGTTGTTGGATAAAAAAAACACCCTTTTCGGTTCTTAAAATTCCCCGAAAACGCTCAAAACGAACTCCAGGGACTAAAACTACCAAAATGGAGACTTGAATGACCCATTTGTAGTTTGTGCTTCTTGGGTCTATAACCAACCCATTTTCATGAAACACCCTTTATGAAAGACCCATTCAACTTACTCTATATATACACACCCATCTTTTTCATTTGTGCTTGCTCATTTCTTCATTTCTCTCTCAAATTCTTGAATTCTAAGGTTGTTCTTCATAAGCTAATATTTCATTTTAACTAACTT
The DNA here is from genome assembly GCF_021521415.1 of Bidens hawaiensis. Taxonomy (NCBI): domain Eukaryota; kingdom Viridiplantae; phylum Streptophyta; class Magnoliopsida; order Asterales; family Asteraceae; genus Bidens; species Bidens hawaiensis. The sequence continues at coordinate 76,664 of NW_027501246.1, read as the reverse complement.
CTCAACACTTAAAGCTTGATGTTACAACATATATATATAATATACACTCCTTGTTTACCTTCGGTCTTTCATTTCTCCGGTCTCGGCCGGTTGAAATGTCGGGCTAGTAAGGCAAGGTTACATGGAGGACTTTGTAGTCCTTGTTTATATATTTAACAAATCTAACCATATAACTTGTTATACTTGATTAACTTCTACATATTTTGGTTTATTGTTCATATTTGTCAAGTTCCATGGTATTGGGTATGTGGTGACTAGCCTCGGTTTCATCCCGAGTTGAGAACCGAACCAAAAACCGAACTTTTGTTTAAAAGCGTTATTGTTAACTTTTTGAATGTAAAACTTGAGTATTATTATTTATAAGTTATTTTACAAGTTCCATGGTAATTGGGTATGTGGTAACCATCCTCGGTCTTATTCCGAGTCAAGGACCGAACCAAAAACCGAACTAAACCGAGTTCACTCGCTTAAGACACACAAGTGTGTTTTTAGCCACTAAAACTCATATTTTTCTTCAAGATTATATTTTAAATCAATTTTAGTTAGTTTCTAAACATACTTGGCATGTCGGTAACCAACTTGATCTTATAACAAGTTCGAACCGATAAGGTCGTATACTCGCTTAACGAACGTTAAGGTTCTTCACAATAGAACTACATACTTGGTTAAGTCTATTTTGATTTTATTGAGTTATCTCATAACATTTATTATTTTGGGAAGTTAACTGTGAGCTTGGTCAATTATCAAGTCTCGAACCGACAAACCCAAACACTCGTTTAAACCTCGTTTTGGGTATTCTTATAACCAAGGGTTTTGCAATATCGCATTTTAACCCACATTATTACTTAACATAGGTTGAGTAAAAAAAAGAAAAAAAACTAATGAATAGAATACCGAGACCCGGTTTCGAGTAAACTTATTTTACAAAACTCGTTTCTTTAATTTCTCAAATATCTACATTTTAAATCCTAAACTTTATTTATTTACTTTATTTGTCATGTATTTTATTTTAAACCCTTCCAAGACTACCTACTAACACAAGACCCGTTTAATATAGGTCTTGCTCGTTAAACCGATCTCTCCGATTATTCACGACACCATCTTTCAAGTTACTTGTTAATGTGAGTACTTTTTCATCCCCCGTTTTCCATCTTTCATTTTGGGGGTGGCATTGCATACTTATTCAAATTCAACTGATTTATACTTGAGTCTTAAACCACAACATGTATTGTATATGTTTACTTAAATAAATGCTCGATTTGGTGTTATATGCTTTACATGATTATGTGCAAATTCTTGAATGCTAAGCCGGGTAGCCTCTTGAATGCTAAGGCGGGTAGCCTCATCAAAGTATGATCATACGTTAATTCCAAGTATATATGGCATCCCCATATAGAAAGGTGTCGTCAATGTATTCTTATTGACGATTTCATTATTGTCGTCAATGTATTCTTATTGACGGTTTTATTATCTAAATTGTTGCTATTATTTATTGTTTTCATATACTAGTTGTGGATTTCATACTATATACTTATTGTCCAAAACTATGAAAATTGCTCACCAACCTTCGTGTTGACAAACTCTATTTTATGCAATGTTACAGGTTTGATGTTAGCTTGATTGGATTACTTGAAGAAACTTATTATCTTGGCTTTAGGATATTAGAAAATAAAAGAACAAGTTATTTGTTTATTTATCTATTTGGCATTTTGTATGAACAATTATTGTGTTATTTATGATGATATGGATTTAAATGAGTTGTTTAAATATTGTAACTTTATAGTGTCATTGTGCAATGAGCAATCATGTCGCGCCTCGATGTTTCCGCCTTCATTGGTCGGGGTGTGACACATGTGGACTTTCTTTGAATCTATATATAAGTCCCTTTACATTGTTCTACATAATCAAAACCTTCAACTTATTAAAAAGTAACAAAAGGGATTTAACAATTCAAAAATAAAGTCAACAAACTTACAAATGAATTTAGATAAAAGTCAAAAGACTTCAAAATTAACCTTGAAATGAAAATGAAGAGCGGACCCTTTTGCAGTCCCGGTTGCAATCCCCATTGGAATGTCCCATGTTAAAGGGATGATAGGTCCACATCTCCATGCAACCAATGTTCCAAATTTCCATGTTAACGAATTCATACCCGCAAGGTTTTTATGTCTTACTTTTCCAATTGTTTCAACCACTACTTAAATATCTTTTTTGTGTCTGGCCCCTACGGTACATGAGATCATTTTAAAGTTAATTAGCAATAGATTTTGAACCCTTTTGCCACCTTACAATATCCAAATTACTTAACATTAATATTTCATTATAATAATGCTGATGATATCGGGTTGTGGTCTCAAGTAAAGTCAACACACTTACTAATAAATATAACAGTTTGGTGGGCGGGTTCAAACAACATGAGTAATGGACACACTCAGGTTAGCACCTTTACAACTGGTGAATTCAAATAAAAAATGACCTATGTCAGAATACGTTAAAAAGATTTAGGCCCAAATTCATTTATTTCAGGCCAATTTTTTTTCAACTAAAAAGTTTTTGAGACCCAATGGTAAAACTGAACCCAAATCAAGCAACGAAAAAAACGAAACCAAACGGTTTTCAAAAACTAAGAAACCAGTTTTTTGTTTGGTTTGACCCCAAAATCTACCCAAATCAACATCTACTTAAGACACATGAGTTGGGTTATGTTACATCTCAAATTAAATATGCTAAAAATCCTTAAAGACAAACAACAATAACCAGCTAAAGCACTCTGTATAAGCAAGCTGAGAGACCTCAACAAACACCTCTTCTTGTAATGATTCAACACAAATACCTTATCTAATATAAAAGCACGTTTTTTGCCTTTTCACAAAAGAAAAAAAGGAAAGTAAAAACATAAGAATAAAAAAGTATGGTGAAAAAGTCAACTCTACACAAATCATAATTTTTTATAGTACCACCATGTTCATGGTTGTAAAAGTCGTTAGGCGGTCCTAGGCGATCGACTAGGGAGTCGCGAGTACTCGGGTATAGTCGGGGATTACTCGAAAAATACCTACGGAGTACTTGGCCGAGGCGGGGAGTACTCGATCTAGGCGGGGAGTAATCGGGGAGTACTCGGTTGCCTACTCGGGAGTTTTACAACATTGACCATGTTGCAATACCTCAATACCGCGACAAACATTTTCTGTTGTTGCAGGGATAGAAATCGCCTTAGGTTCATCATCAGTAGCATCATCAAACAATAAAGGCTCACAAAATACCCGAATATTCCCTTTTTAATTCCTAACGCATAAAAAAGATGTTACCGTGATTATTTGATTAACAAAATAAATTAAAAAAAAGAAACTAATATTGTGTTATGTAACTTTTGCACAAGGATTCTCTTGCAATAAGTTTGATTTCTGTCTCAACTAAATGTAAGTCAGAATTGACTTCTTTTGTTCGTCATGTCATGTTCTTATCTAAAATGCTTTTTGGTTTGATCCTCTCATCCAACAATGCTTCAAGTGCACAAAGATTCATTAGCTAAAGAAAATAAAGTGTAAAACTATATATATAGAGTGAGAAAAGAACACATACCATAAGGAGCTATAGTATTAGAGATGATGACGGCCCTTGAGACTTCTTTACCACTGTAGTACAAGATACATGATTGTTTCTGATTAATATAAAGATAAAAATGTAAGTGTTGTAAGCGTATTGTTGGCTTAAGAAATTATCAATATTGAATATAAAATTTTTGAACTTGGAAATTTAAACTTTTATTTAATTTTACTACCATTAGTCCATAAGGTAATTTGATTATCATCAGAAATATTCAAGAACTCCAAGGAATAAAATTTGAATAATTATAAACTGAAAGATTTCGTATGTAACTCACCAGAATTGAAAGGCTTCTAATCCCTTGTGAATTGTGATAATGTCTGATTAATTTCAAGGAGTGGCAAGTTCAAAACAAGCTAACATGGGAGTAACTGGCACCAAAATACAATATCAGAATGCACAAAGGCACCTGCTCAACAATTAAAATCCGAGAACATACCTTCTTTATCGATGGCGTACGTAAATGCGGTGGAAGATGGTTGTTCGGCCGCGTTGGTGTCTGCAAACGAAGGTAGCATAACCTAAAAAAGAAAACCCTAAATTGAGATCTACAGCCATGGAGAATAAGCAAGCGCGATGAAGAAGATGCAAATTAAGAATTAGATTTGATCTACTTAGAAAATTAGGGTATGCACCTTTGCAAAATAAAATAGCAGAGGAAGATGTGCCGCCGGAGTAGTCAACCGTCGGAACTCAGACGATGTGTTGAAGTCGGTGGTGGAATGGAACCACGGGATCGTAAAGAAAAGTGAAATCTGTTTTGATAACTGTTTAGTTGGAGGGAGGGAACAGTTGAAGCCAATGCTAAATCAACTCAGAGGAAGCCACGTGTCAAACCAAAATACAGTGAAAATAAAAGGAGGGGATTGTGTGTGGATGACACCTGTCTCATCAAAGTTTGTTTTATTATAATAGTAGATGTATTCTCTAGAAAATTTGTTTTACTTTTATTTTTTTTTTTCATTTTTTTTTCTAATTTGTTTTCTTTTATTTACAAGTTCTCAAATTTGAAATTAAAAATTATTACTATTTCTTAAACTACCTTTATTATAGTAAGTATTATTAAATAAAAAAATAATATTAGTTTTCATGATTTTAACACCTATGCTTCTGAGTTTATTAATATCTTTTTTCTCGTATTATCTAATTTTAACAAAAAAAAATGCTTCTTAATGAAGTTTTTTTACAATATTTTGTTTTAACATTTTAATATAGCATTCCATTATTTTTTTACGATGTAATAACTTATACAAGACAATAGTCTTAATATCAGATTGTTTCAAGGTTATAACTTTTTTTTTCCTTAAGTTTTTTATTACATTGAAACAGAAGGCAAGCGGGCAACAAGCTGCGTCGTTACCCCATTTGAAGTTAATGCTTTAAATTTTATACTTAATCTTATTTTTAGTTCATACTATAAACTACATTTAACACTTTAATTCTTGAAAACTATTTATGATTTCTAAACTCTTTCACTTTCTGACTATAATTATAACTTCTATTATATTCTAAAAAGATAATAATAATAATAATAATAGTAATAATAAGTAATAACATGCTCAAAAGCTTATAAACTAATTATAACTTATATCCTATGTTTTTTTTTATTAAAATTGGTTTATTTCACATAAAAAACATATGTTTAAATGTTATAAGTTTTGGACAACCATCCAACAACGGTAATTTTCATTATCGGTCATGCGATGTTACATGCTCATGCGCATCAAATCTAGATAATTACCTTTAAGGAAAAACACACGTGAATATGACCAAAATACTTGACGGTCGCTACTATCCAAAACCTATAATGGTTTTATATTTGTTTGGGATGTTTTGTTGCTTTGAAAAAGTGAAGCAAAAATATATGCCGGCCGCTAGGGGTGTTCGCGATCTGGTTTTCGCGGTTTTTATATCAAACCGTGAACCGAACCGTTAGTAACGGTTTTTGGTTTTTGCAAACCAAAACCAAACCGTTCAATTTTTAAACCAAACCAAACTAAACCGTTACTAACGGTTTGGTTCCGGTTTGGTTTCACGGTTTAGGGCCCGTTAGTCTTTTACGCAAGATGTCCAAATAAAATATGGTACATATTAGTAAAGCTTTCAAAAATTTTCAGTTCTTAACAAGATGTTAAACACAAGCTGTCCAAACAAACTGTTAAAAAGGTAAACTTGGTATCCACAAATTAATCAAAGTGCATGATGCCCCAGTTTGTAGAAAAACAAGCTTGGGTTCTAGGATTGAAAATTGTTTTTAGGTTTTAATTTTAGAAAAATTGTAGAAAGATATTAGTGTATTTCATTTACAGATCATTCAATTATAATTTAGTTATGTCTAATAATATGTGTGTGTATAACATATAAAGTATTTAAAAGATTATATATAATCAAATTATACGGTCCGGTTTTTTACGGTTGGTTTTTGGTATAAACCGTACACCAAACCGTTCAATACGGTTTGAAATTTTTGAAACCGACCGGCCGAAATTTAAGAGAATAAACCAACCGTGAAACCAAACCGATGACCGGTTTAGGCGGTTTCACGGGTTCGAACCGAACCATGAACACCCTTACCGGCCGCTACTATCCAAAACCTATAATGGTTTGATGTTGTTTGGGATGTTTTGTTACTTTGAAAAAGTGAAGCTGTTTTTTATATTTAAGATAATGTTTTTTATGTTATAAAGTATTTTTTTTTAGTTTTTATGGATTAACATTGTTTTAAACTCTTAGTATTCGGTGTTTGCTTATCTTTATTTTAAACTTTTTCAATTTATGTTGCTTTATAATATAATAATGTATTTATTTTAAACTTTGTTTATTGTTTATTTAAGTATCTGTATGAGTTGTATCAATCTTTTTTTAAAACACTATTCTTCTTAAAAGTATAAATCTCTATATAAAATTATTATTAGTACTAAATAATTTATGTTTTTAGTAATAATCATGTGTTAATAGTAAGAAAAGTTGATTAAATAAATTTTAAACATTATATACAAGGACAATTTTTAGATATTTATGTCACACTTTCTAGATTAACTAAAAATGGAGTCAACCTTCTAATATTTGATGAAGAAGATAACTATAAATGTTGTATATGAAGAAATTTTTAGAGATTAATGAAAATTTACCATGTGATTCTCTTTTTCTTTTTTTATTTTATGAAAATTTTATTTTATTCAACGTTATAATGCATACTCATATTCATTCATCTAATACCAAATTAGTATAATTATTTCACATTATTTTGTTCTTTTGTTAATATAGTTTACCCAACTCGTGTATACACGGGTTAAGCTAGTAAACAAATAAATGAACATAAAAAAACAATCTAAAAATAAAAACAATTCAACATAAAAGGAGAAATTAAAAGAAGTTTAATGGAATTAACACAACTTTAAACACTAAATTAACTTTTTTACCTTTATATTTGGGTATGTACCATTCAAACGTAAAAACATGGACGATGTCTGAACTGTTACTTAACCCCGACGTGCTACTGAAAGTCCGTGAAGAAGTCAATCAAATAATTGGGAAAGATGGGAAACTTGAAGAAGCAAAAATTATTGGTTTGCCATATTTGCATGCTGTGATCAAGGAAACAATGTGACTTCACACACTAGGTCCTCTATTGGAAACTCACAAAACCGAGACAGAGGTCAAACTCGGAAACTATATTGTACCGGCCAATACTCCAGATCTTTGTGAATGTATGGGCTATTTGCAAGAGACCCATGGGAAAACCCAATTTCATTTTTGCCAGAAAGGTTCTTGAGTAAGGAGGTTGATTATATAGGCCAAGATTTTGAATTATCCCATCACCAATTGTTTTGCTATGAGTGATGTGCTACTAGATTGTTTGTTTGTTTGTTTTGGTGTAATAAGTAGATATATTTAAATTCATAAGAAAAGTAAGTTTTACTTAAATTGATCTATTTATTTTTAGTATGTCTATTAAACTACCCCTCAAATGACCCCTTCTGTTTACGTTTTCTATTATGTGAAAGAGTTGTGTCGACGTCCTAAAAGACCAACTTGTAATTGCATTTTTCACTATAGCAAATGTCTTTTGCACTTTTGTAGCATCAACAAATATTTTGGATTGAATATATAAGCGTGTATTAAGGTTTGAAATAAACTATGATAGGGGTGACATTGTGTCGATATGAGCTTTAACAACATATAAAATATGGACCAAGAGTGTTAGGGGGGTTTTAAACATTAGGGCTAAAAATGTATATATTATGTTTTGGTGTGAAATGGTCATTATTTGATATTTATCAATCAAAATGTAGTTCGACATTACACATACATCAATAAGACAATAAGTGGATAAGGCAGCTTCAAGTAGCAGTCGTAGTAGAAGTTTAAATGTGTGTTGATTTGCCATTAAAATAAGTATGTTTATTAAATACCTCAAGAGTGAAGGCATTAAACGGGCTCGAGGTAACACCTCAAATAGAGATCTCAAAAGATATATTGGAACAAATATTTTTTATACAATCTAACTTCCAAATAATTAGAAAAGCTTGATATTTTTGGTTTGGAAAGGAAAGTAATCTCAACTTGTAACTCTTGTCGCTATGACCCAAGATTTATTAAAACCGTTCAAGCGTCAACACTAGCTTCTGAATTTGTTTTCTCTGTTAGTGGTAGGGTTACGCCCTGCTTGTGGTGTGCGCATATAATGTATATATGTGTGAACCCTCGGGTGGGCAAAAATGAAATTACACTAATTTTTACGTTATTTTACTAATCTCGTGAAAATAACGTTAAAAGTGGTGGAAGGTTAATCAAGCATCATGTGGCGGCGTTGATAGCTGAAAGACAAGGGTACATGCATCAATCGGTTGGTGTCCCGATGGTTGAGTGTTATGTGTCTTATGTCCAATGCTTGATGCAAAACAACTATTGAGCCGTGGTTCTCACCAGAAGCAGCCTTTCTATTCCTACGGGGTAGGGGTAAGGCTCTCTACATCTTACCCTCCCCGGACCATACCATAGCTTTGCTATTGGTGGGGTTTACTGAGTACGACGACGACGACGACGGTGATGATGTTAATGGTAGGGTTATCGCTTTAAGATGAACAAGGCTTACTCATGAATAAGTGAAAATGTGCATTTGTTTGAAAGAACACTCAGATGGACGTAACAAATACATGTTTTTTCACTCAAAGGCGAAATTAGTGTTAGAAGCGGCAACACACAAGGATGAGGTTGCAGTGGGAATGTCGACCCCACTAAATAATGAAGAACTTGTTTGGATGAAAATTTAAGCCTCAAATGAATACCAAGCAACAACGAGGACATCGATTCACCAAACAACGAGACAACAACTAAACACCGTTAAATAAACACACCTGTGGTTTTCAACTTTTCATATCATCCTGAAATGTTTTTGTACCCGACAATATTTTAAGTTAATATATTTTAGTTCTTTATTTTAAGATCAAATGTAATTTTCTTTGTAAAGAAGAATTAAAAACAGTTTTAAAACCGATACTATACATCCCTCACTTGTGGCCTAGTGATAGGAGGCTTGTGTCACAATGGAGACTCAAGTTTGATTCTCACTTGTGTCACTTTGAATGAATATTGACGATGAGGGACTTCAGTTAGACCTTGTGCAAAGGCTGTCAGTTCAAACCCCGAGTTCACTCGGGTTTTCGTCCCATTGTGTGTTACGCCGGATAGTTATGCTCTTGTGGTGACACAATGATTGTCACATGACAGCCGCAATGGTTTCCTAAGGGAAAATTCATGCTAAACTCTGAAAACCAACGTAGGTCCGGTTAAGACAACATAATCTAACCAGAATAAACAACCAGGCTCTATAAAATTTAGAGAGTGAGATGGCTTAACACTAGGGGTGCAAAGGAGCCGAGCTACTCGAGATCGGCTCGTTAAAAAGCTCGATCGAGCTGAGCTTCATCGAGCCCGAGCCTGAGCTCGAGCCTAAAAATAAGCTCGTTTAATAAGCGAGCTTTAGCTTTACTTATCGAGCTCGAACCGGCTCGCGAGCCTAAATGAGCCTGTCATTTATATATTTTTTTTAAATATATATTTAATAACTATTAATTAATATGTATAATGTTATGAAAAAATAAATAAAAATAACTAAATAATATATATTATTTTATACATAAAACTATAATAGAAAAAAAAATATAAAATCAATTATAATTATATAAAAAATAAATGATCAATAGTAAATGTGCCGAGCCCGAGCCGAGCTTCAAAATCCATTAACGAGCCAAGCTCGAGCTTTGAAAATAGAGCTCGAAACGAGCCGAGCTTGAGCTCTGTGTAAGTTAAACGAGCCGGCTCATTTGCACTCGAACTTAACACAAAAGAAAGTAGTCGTTCCTAAAAAGAAAAAAAAAACTGATACCATACCTGGCCCTACCCTAATCGGTTAAACATGGTTAACTAACAAGACCCGGTTACTAAACCCGGAACTGTATGGGCCAATACCCATATTATATATTCCCACAAGTATTCGTGTGTTTCAATTATGTCATACAATACATTGATCCTCTGTTTGATTTGAATCGAAGCAGAAATCAATAACTCGTCAGCGTAATTTGCCTTTAATATCTATCCAAATCATCCGATGGATCCTTCTATAGTCAAGTTCCTTGAGGAAGACGAGGTTCTATATTATTATATACACTCTAATTCAATTCAATTCAATTGAATCATGTGCTAATTGGTGTTAAATCTTTGATGCGTTTGTGTATTTACACCTCAATTTCACTTCCACAGGATGAAACCATGCATTCAGGTGCAGACGTTGAGGCATTCACTGCTGCCCTAAATCGGGATATTGAAGGCGATAATAATAATAAAAATAATAATAACAATAATAATAATACTACTACTTCAACACCTCAGCCTCCTGCTAGTACTGACACTGCCACTGGTATTTAACGATTCAAAACTCTTCAATTTTTTATGTACAAAGTGATGCAATTTTAGTTACATGTTGAAATTAGGGTTTTTGCGTTTACTTTATTTTGGGTCTATGGCAATTAGTTTTAAGTTTAGAAGTAGGTTTATATGGATATTGATTTGAAAGATGTTAACTTGCACATGTTAATATGTTTTATTTGGTTATTTATTAACTAATATTGGTTTTCGGTTAGTCGGTTCGGTTTATTTGGTTAGTTTTTGGTTTTCAATTAATAACCAAAATCAAACTTGGGCTGAAATTTTTACCTAGAAGTACATGAAATAATACTTCAACACCTCAACCTCCCGCTACGCCAGATACCGCCATCAGTATTTAACGATTCAAAACTCTTCGGCTTTTTATGTACAAAGTGATGCAATTTTAGTTACATGTTGAAATTAGGTTTTTTTTTACTTTATTTTGGGACTGTGGCAATTAGTTTGAAGTATGGAAGTAGGTTTATAGGGATATATATTTGAAAGATGTTAACTTGTACATGTTAATATGTTATTTATTAACCAATTGGTTTTCGGTTAGTCGCTTCGGTTTATTTGGTTACTTTTTGGTTTTCGGTTAATAACCAGAATCTAACTTGGCTGAAGTTTTTACCTAGAAATACATGAAATAATACTTCAACACCTCAACCTCCTGCTACCACATATACTGGCATCGGTATTCAACGATTCAAAATTCTTCAACTTTTTATGTACAAAGGGATGCAATTTTAGTTACATGTTGAAATTAGGGTTTTTTTTTTTTTAAATTCATTTCTACTTTATTTTGGGAATATGTAAATTAATTTCAAGTATAGTATTAGGTTTAAATTAATATTCATATGAAAGATATTAACTTGTACATGCTAATATGTTATTGATGTAGTTGTAACTATCGACCATCATATTTTATTAGGGGTGTGCACGGTTTAGCTCCTCGGTTGTTAGCGTCAGCCGAATTAACCGTTAGGTTTTTGGTTAGTCGGTTCGGTTAATAACCAAAATCAAACTTGGGCAAAAATATCTACTTAGAAATACAATATAAATATATGAAGTGGAGGTATGAATACATTAAATGGTGGTATAAAACATGAAACACATGAACAAGAGGTATAAAAGCTAGAAATATATGAAAATATGAATGGTTCGGTTAATTTCAGTTAACTGAGGCTTGGTTTTAAATTGCGTGCCATGATGCGGTCATGACGCGATAATATTGCGACGATTTTGCATTATGTGTCAATCACATGATGTGCTAAACTGCTACGATGCATGCAACGCCATCAATTTAGGGTTTTCTTTCAAAAACCGATTTAAAATCATTATTGCTCACCCCTATTTTTGAATATTGTAGCTTTATCTCAAGGACCCAGTCATACTCCAAGCCAAGTATTCCAACAATGGCAATCTTCGAAACGTGAAGAGGAAGTTAAACCCCAGACACAAGAGCAACAACAATCATCTGCAATGGAGATAAACCGATATGGATCCAGTTTAGAACCTCAACATCCACCAAATGACACCTCGCGTGATGTAAGTCAACCAAGCAAACCCCAAGAGGAACCGTCACTAAAGCAACCTGACCAGCATAATGTTCATGTACCTCAAGCTACCAATACGCAAAATGCTGATAAAAATTCTGCTCAAACTATAACACAGACTCAAGAAGATGAAGCTCAAATGCAAAGGATGCAAAGAATGAGTAATCAGCAAGCAGCGAATAAGCCAGCTGGAAAGCAGGTTCCTTTTGCACTGTTGTTACCGGTTATAGAACCACAACTTGATAAAGATAGAGCTATGCAACTTCAGGGCCTATATGTTCGATTAAGGGTATAGTAATTTTTTAAAATGTTAATTGTGTTATATGTTTTATGAACTCATAATTATGCTAAATGTGTATGTTATTCTCAGAGCAATAATATTAATAAGGAAGAATTTGTTCGGCACATGCGAAGTCTTGTAGGAGATCATATGCTTAAGATGACAGTCTATAAATTACAGCAGGGGCAGGTAAGGGAAAAAAAACTTTTCATCTTTTTAGGTTTTCACGTCTGTTATGGAATATTTGTTATGTACGTTCATTTATGTGTGCTTTTTTACTTTCGCTCATGTTTGTTTATATTTGTTCATTCATTTAAATATTCACTCAAATTATTTATTTCTAATATTAATTCGAAATCAATTTGATTATTATATATTAAAAACTTATTCGGATGTATTTGTGTAATTTTGAAATGTATGATGATGGTATTTTATATTTTTGTTTTGATGTTCATGCTTGTTTTTAACTCGTGTTGGTTTATATTTGGGAACCGTCCATTTTGAAAATTAACGATCGAACATTAACGAAAGTGAACATGTTCCTTTTCTTAACGAATGGACACTTACAAGAAAATCCGTTTGTTTAGGTGTTTGTGTTTGTTCAGCTAAATTTAAACAAATGAGCGTGCGCCCTTTCCTTTTCTTAACTAACGAACGAACCTGAACAAGAAAATTCGTTCGTTTAAATGTTCATGTTTGTTCGTTCGTTAGGCTACAGTTTAACAGATGAACACGAGCAAGCCCTGTTCGTGTGAATTCTTACACGAAGAGATGTAGTATAATGTTTTGTTTCTAGATAGACCATAGATATGCCATGTTTTTGCTTATATAAGGATAATGGAAAATACATTTAACAAATTTTAATTAACCTGTTCAGGTTACTGCTAAACCGAGTGGTTTACCAATGGATAATAATGCTCAAAAGCAACGGTTATTAGATCACCAATCAGATTCACACGGAGTACAAACAATCCATAAACCTTCTAATGTTAATCCTATTAAGCAAGAGCGGGACCAGTTCCCAATGCAGGGACTGGGGAAACAACATCAACAACACATGCCCTTTCCACAACAATCTTTTCCGAATTACGGGAATACCCCTGGTAACTATTCTAGTCCAAACGTGAACATGCCCGCACAGCCCTTTAAACAGCAGGCCCATGATTTACAAATGCGGCAAGGCCCGGTTCCAAACACGTTTAACGACATGAAACGGATGCACAGTGGAGGTCTTGCTCATTTCACAGGTAATTCAACCCACTGGCAACAGTCAATGCATAAAGATCAGAGTATGATGCCATCAATGGGCTATGCAAAACAAGAGCCGGTGGATCAGATGTATGACCCACATAAATCCCAGATGTCAGCACCACAGGGTCAGATTGAATCATCAAAGGATGAAAGTTTTGAGATGATGTCATCAAGGCCTGGGTTTTCATCGTCTATGAATAAGCCAGAGGTTATGTCTATTACCGCACAACTGGAACGCCAGAATGCGGTAATATATTATTTCATTATTGCTTTGGAGTTAAATACGGTTTAGTCCTTGTGGAGTTGTGGTCTGACGGTCTGACCCAAATAAAGCTTTTGGTCATTTAGTTTAAATTCGACTTTTTTAGTCCAATAGTTTCTTTGTCGTATCAATTCTTTTTAAGAGGGTCCCACGGATTTTATGGTTTTGATTAACAAGTATCCAGGACTCAGGAGTATTGGGGTTAGTGGGCTGGACTTTAATAGATACAAAAATGAAACTGTTGGATTAAAAAAGTCAACTTTAAACTAATGGACTAAATGGGTTCTGAGTCAAACCAGTAGACTTAAACCATATTTATTTAATCTGTTTACCCTTTTCAAATATTTGATCAGTTGATGTTAAGTTTTTGACTGAAAGGGTTATATGGGTCAAACCACAGGGGCTAAAACTGCATCTATTTCATCTGTTTTTTCAAATATTTGATTGGTTTGTTTAGAGGTTAAGTTTTTTTAATACAGTCTGCTGGAAACTCTTCATTGGCATCTGGAAGTAATGCAAAGACTCCACCAAAAAAGCCAACTGTTGGTCAGAAAAAACCATCAGAAACACCTATTTCTTCACTAAGGTAGTCTGAGTTTTTTAGTCAACATTTTTTTTCTTCAAATTATTAGGCTTGTAAATGAACACGAACAGAGCATGTGCCTGTTCATTTGGTTAACTTTAACCGTACAAACGATCTAGCATGAACGATTAAATGAACAAGGTTTTCTTGTTTATATTTGCTAAGAAAGTTAACGCGCTCATGTTCATATATGCTTGTTATTTGTTAACGATATAAAAAAAGATATTAAACTTGACTAAATTGTAACGTGCCTAAATTTTTTGATGGAATATATTAACTAACGGACTTAATTAAACATAAACTAATGAACATTATAGAATGTAAACAAATTTAAATGAATGGACGTAAACGAGTGTTCTCGAACATAAATGAATGAATGTTCATGCACATAAGTGAATGAATGTTCACGAAACATAAATGAACGAACGACATGTGTTCATGTTCGTTCGTTTAACTAAATGAACAAAAAGTTTTTTGTGCATGTTCTTTCGTTGATTAAATAAACAAACACAAACGAACTTCCTTTGGAACGGTTCATGGACGGTACACCGAATGTTTGGTTTGTTTCATGCTTATTGCTTGCAAATTATAATTTTGACTTTGCTCTTTTTTTGGGTACACATCAGTAAGAAGCAAAAAGTGTCGGGAGCGTTTTCGGATCAAAGTATTGAGCAGCTTAATGACGTGACAGCTGTCAGTGGAGTGAATCTCAGGGTATGTGTTCTTCCTTATCACGACATGTGTTTCATGAAAACCAGTTAACTCATTCAGTGATGATTTTGGTCTTCTAGGAAGAGGAAGAACAGTTATTTTCTGGATCTAAAGAGGATAGTCGGGTTTCAGAAGCTTCTAGAAAGGTTGTTCAAGAAGAAGAAGAAAGGCTGATTTTGCAGAAAACTCCACTTCAGAAGAAATTAGCCGAAATCAGTTAAGACTTGTTAATAATATCTTTCTCTTATAATACTATATGATTAACCGAACGTGTCTTACAAATTTGAGTTTTGTAGTGACTAAATGTGGTGTAAAGAACCGAAGCAATGATGTGGAACGATGCTTGTCATTGGTGAGCTTCAAGTTATCTTGTTTTATAAGCTATTTTTATGAAATTATACAGCTTTAAATGCTAATGCAATTTGGTATGCAGTGTGTAGAGGAAAGAATGCGAGGACTGATTAGCAACTTGATCCGACTATCAAAACAGGTAATTAGTTTGCGGTCAATCGTTTGCAAACCACAAGTCTCATAAACACAGTTACGAATATTACGTTTTTTTATAGCGGGTGGATATTGAGAAGCCGAGGCACCAGACAGTAGTCACTTCCGATGTTAGAAAACAAATAATGTCAATGAATCAAAAAGCCCGGGAAGAATGGGAGAAAAAACAGGCCGATGCAGAAAAACTCCAAAGAGCTGACGAGGCAAGCCCGCTCTATAATTTTTTGTTTTATAATGTTCATGGGTATTTTGGTCATTTCATATAGACTTGACTTGAAATCACAACCGTATGTGTAATTAACTTTAATGTTAATACTTAATAATAATATAAATAAAGTTTTAAAAGTTTGACATCATTTGTAAATGCAGCCTGAAGGTAGTGGTGATGGTGAAGATGGTCGCGGGAAATCACTCAAGGTACAAAAAGAAACCATTTTGTAAATTTTTAAAATAAAATTATAATAATGTTTATATATGTGAGAATTGAAGGTAAACAAAGAGGAAGATGATAAGATGAGAACCACAGCTGCCAATGTTGCTGCACGGGCGGCTGTAGGAGGAGACGACATGCTCTCAAAATGGCAGCTAATGGCAGAGCAGAACCGCCAGAAGCGTGAAGGTGGGACCGATACAGGATCTACTTCCCAGCCCAGTATAGATGTTGGGCCTGAGCTGGCCCAGTCAAGTACCGAGAGAACTTCAAAGGATAATCCAGATACTGAGAGGATGACTTCTAGTGCTGTCACTGCTAATCCTGGTTAGTAAATATTAACTAAGATGCCCATATTATTTAAGTTAGTTTATGAAATTAATTTGGATCGTGCACTCGTTAACAAACAGGCCCGGTGATAAGGAAACCGACTAGGAATCAAGAATTGGTAAAGAGTGGTAGCATTCCACGTACTATCACGGTGAAGGATGTTATCTCGGTTTTGGGAAGGGAGATTCAAATGTCGAGGTCCACGTTGATTTATCGGCTCTATGAAAAAGTACGTTCAGAGTCTGCGTCTGAATAGTAGTAGTCGTAATAAACTAATAATATATGACAACATGCATCTATTTATGTTGTTTAATAACATACGGACATTGATGTGTTTGTTTGATGATGTGGGGGCATATTACATTAACTTATAACATAAAACCAAATCAAATTACATTACTTTCAATCAAAATGATACACAAACGATGCAACTATCATACGCGGTTTGTTCAAATTTGCGGTTTTAGTCAAATAGTTTTAAATTTGCGATTTTCGTCCCTGTGGTTTCATTTCATTTGCAATTAAACCTGAATTCACTAAATCGATTAAGTTAGGTCGTTTTGTCCTTCACCTGAGGGGCTGCGCGGATATCTTGTTTTCATGATTTTTGCAATTTATTTTAAAGATTATAGTTTTTTGTTTTAAGGAAAAATGAGTAAAATAATTGAAGTATAACAGTTATGAGATAGATATACCTTAGATTTCCATTGTCTCTGAACCTTTGTGACGAGTGACCAATCCAGTCATTACCTTCCTATGGCCTCCTGCCTTGACGGAAATAAAAATGACTCCAGGACTCCAGGTTTCATAACAAGACTCAGAGATGTTGATAAAAAGGAATATTTTATTTCATAACTGTTATTCCAGAAGGAAGAACTTTTAGATATTTACATCATTTTCCCCTAAAGGGGAGCTTAATCACACATAGCTAGGATTACAAGGAAATTAAATTTTTGGGAGAGTATTCGATGCTCTATCCCTTACAATCCTCACATTATATAGCAAACAATGAACGTAAAGTTCTTTTTGTTTACGTAAGTACTTATGTAATTATCTTCATAATTGAACCCATGTAGAGTCCTAATTACGTGTCCTCCATTGTTCGACTGAGAGGTTGTCGTTTTGCCTGCTTTTTTCACATGCTTGCTTTTAATCAATGAACCTATGTGTAGGGTCCAATTCATGTGTAACCTCCATTATCTCGTTTGAGAGGATGTCACTTTCTCTGTACTCTTCACATGCATGATTTTCTATTAGGCGTGCTAGTTCTTGACACAATAATTTTTTAGTGGCCGGACCTACATCAAGTTGATTGAAAGCGATTCGTTGCTCAATGGTCTCTATTGCATGTTTTTCATGAACAGGCGGGGGGGGGGGGGGTTCCACTGTAACTAGTAATTATGCAGTTTTAGCTGCAGTAGTTAATTTTCTTAAAACTTCCAACTTTAATCTACTGAAGAGTCTTTAAGATTTTTAGATATCCATTAACTCTAATGGAGACCCAATTGCTGATATCTTCTTTTTCTTCCATGACTTTGGAAGGTTGGACATTTCTTGTTTTAGCTAAGCCAACCTCTAATAAATGTAAGACAGAAAAGCTTTTTCCTTGATACCAATCTGGTAATGCAGAGGTGCATTCAATATAGATGCTGGCATCTTTGGCTGCTGCAATCTTTTTTCTGAAGATTTTTATAGCCTTCTTCATGCCTTCTGTGAATAAATTGATTTATTGTAAATTAGCAGAAGGATATATATATTTAATTAGTCCAGCAGAAATGCTAGAGAACTAAATGAGGATCAGATCCTGGACAGAAGTTGTATAGACTTTTTGATGTCTTGTCTTCTGTGTATATATTTTCGACTTCAAAGTCGTCTGGGCTAAGAGCCCTAGCTTTAGACCAGACTGATCGGAATTCGTCCAAACTTATTAGGTCGATTTCTTTATTCTGAATCTCTATTCTTTTTTCTGATCTTTTTTCAAATGGTGAGTTTGAAAAGTTAACCGGTGAGGTTCTTGTTGTCTTTACTACAGGTATAGGAAAGATAGAAATTCTTAATGGAATTTCTTTTCTTCCAAATTATGCAGAAAATCTCGTGGCTTCTTGTTGGGCTTGTAACAAGGAGCTGAATTTTTTGTAGGGAGGTGATGTATTCTGAACATATTTTGAGACAATAGCCCAGTCTGCATAAATTCCTCTGTGGTCTTCATAAAAAATGACGTAGAATCTTGTATTTTGATTTCCTGGAGATGTCACCTTTTGAGCATAGGTGGTTTTAATAGTTTTTGGTAAACTATCAGCTGTAAACGGATTTGAGTTGTCTTTACCGGAGCCGTTTGCTTCCGGACTAGAAGATGATTGTGGCTCATGTATGCTTTTTCCCAAAGCATCAGGGATCAACGGACTTGATTTTTCTTTACCTTTAGCCATTTGTAAAGGAATAGATTCTGTTTTTAGACTTTCGTCTTCCTGTACAGAATTTACAGTTTTGGTGTTAAGCAAATCATTGTATAACACAATTTGTTGTTGCATAACTCGTAATTCTATTAGAAGAAATTTTTCTTTTAGGTGTAGGGCCTTGATTTTTTCTTTTTCTTCTTCCATCCCAATTCTTTTTCTAAATGAGGGTGTGAAGAACTTTTGAAAGAGACGCATTCTATTTATAAAAAAAGATTACGTCATTGCTTACGTATTTTGAAAGTCACGTGTCAAGCTATCTACTAGCACGTTTTTTGGTCCTTCAAGATGTTTAATATTAAAGGAATATCTTGAAAACCACATCTGCCATCTGACTAGGCGTCCTTGCTTATTATCTCCTGAAATTTTTGTTTTTAGGAAATAAGTGAAGTTTTTATTATTTGTCCCGACTAGAAATTTTACAGAGGTTAGATAAATAGGAAACTTTGAAATGGTGTTTTTTACCGCCAGTAATTCTTTTTCATTACTGTGGTAATTCCTTTCAGCTGGTTTAAAACTTTCAGAGGTGTATTTACAAATTTCCTCTCTATCAGCTGTTTTTGCCTTTAAGACCCCACCCCAAAAATCATTAGAGGCATCGGTTTCAATTATAAGAGAGTCTTCTTCTTTTGGAAGATAAAGTCTAGGAAAACTTTTTAAGTTTTTCTTTATCTTTTTAATGTAATCTGTATCGGCTTCTTTCCAATCCCGTACATAATCCTTTTTTAATTTTACATGTAGCGGCTTTTTGAGCTCTGTAAGCTTCGGAATGTAGCTTTCGGCATAAATTAAAACACCAAGAAATCTTTGCAGATGTTTTTTATCTTCTAAAGTATTTGAAAATTTATGTAAATTTTCCAAAATATGTTTTTGTGGACAATGAGTTCCTTGATCTATTTCAAGACCTAAAAAGTTTATATTTGTTTTAAAAAGATTTGCTTTCTTTTTTGACAAAATAATTCCATATTTTTCAATTGTTTTTAAAACAGATAAAACATGAAAATAGTGATGTTCCTTAGAGTTAGAAAATATTATGATATCGTCTACGTAGACGGTACAATAATCTTCTAATCCTCTTAAAGCATTCTGCATATGTCTTTGAAATATACTATGTGCTTGTTTTAATCCGAAAGGAACTACCTTCCATTGATAATGATCATCAGGACATGTAAATGCAGTTAGTAACTGAGATTCTTCATCTAATAGTACCTGACAGAAACCACTTTTACAGTCGAAGCTAGAAAATATGGTTTTTCCTCTTAAGAGGGTTAGTAATTCTTGCATACAAGGAAGATTATGACTGTCTCCTATTGTTGCTGAATTAACCGCTTTATAATTTACGACCATTCGTTTTTTTCCTCTTCTTTTTTCAGCTTCATTTTCAACTAGAAACGCTGGTGACATATGAGGTGACTTACTTGGAACAATTAATTTTAGCTCAAGTAACTCTTTAATTTGTTTGCTAAACTCCTCTTTATCTTGTGGACTGTATTTCATTGGTTTTACCCTGATTACAGTCTTAGGATCTACTAATTTTATTGACGCTTTCATCCAGTTTTTGGATTTTTCTGGGTCAATGGGATTTTCTGAGCATTCTTTTTCAAGTAGTGCTTCTATTTTTTGATATTTTGGTATTTCTATAAAATCTTTTTCGTCTGGTTTTATAACTTCTTGAGTTATATTAGTACCAGGTATTTGCTTTATTTTTGAATCTTTTTTCATTGACTCAAGAAAATCAGGGTTCCCAACGTGAAGTGCTTTGGTTATTTTCTTAATCAGAATCATTTCTTGATTAAGATGGAAAGATATTCTGTCTAACCATTGTGTAAAGGGTCCATATAGCTGACAGAAATTATTTCCAATGAGTAAATCTATTCCTGATTCCTGTTGATAAATGGTAGGAATAGGAAATGGTTCTCCTGAAAAGTAAACTATAAGATTTCTACAAACCTTGTTTAGTTTAATCGTTTCTTCATTAGCTATTGTTACTTTAATGTCCTTGGGTGTGTTTTCTCAAAGTTTTTCAGGGATAACGTATTTACTTGCTAAACAGAGGCTTGCTCCGGTATCAACATAGCAATGTAAAGTTATCGTTTTATATCATTTTAGAAAAATTTTTCCTTTGATATAAATAGAGTTGGGATTGGTTATATTAGCATAGACCAGTTCCTCTTGTTTAAAATATTTTGACAAAAATGTAATTTGCCTAATTCATTTTCTTCTCGCTTATGGGTTGTAGTTATTCTGAGTCAGTAGAATTGTCAGAAGAGTCGTATTTGACTGTTAATGAATATACCTGAGTATACCTATTGTAAATATTTTCAGAAGGAAAATATCCTTCTTCTTCAGCTTCTAAAATGAGCTTTGTTTTTTCTGGGAATTTTTGTCGGTTAGGACATTCGTTGGAATAATGTCCTTCTTCAGAACATATCCAACATCTGCATTTTTTCTTTCCTTGCGGACAGATTTTTAGTTTTTCTTTTGAAAAATATTTTCCTGGCGTAAATTTTTTCTTCTTGATTTTCCAGATGCTTCTTTTTGTTTTATATTTCCTTTTATATTTCTTTTTGAAGTATTTTTTATCTTTGGGTGAGTCACATCCAAAAGATAATTGAGATGTTTCAATTAAAGTACTGCAACATTTTTTGTTAAATCTTTTTAACTGTTTTTGTTTATTGGAGAAATCACAATAGACTGCTATTTCTTCTTTAACAATTCTTGTAGCAAATCCGAGGGAATGCAAAGTAAAATAATTCTTTTCTTTATTCTATAATTCTTTTCTTTATTCTATCTTTCTTTGGCTTTTTCTCCTACTATGTTGATTTTCATTAAGTAGGCTTCTATCTATGAATGATATTCACCTGTACTTAACTTGTACAAGTTTTGCTCAAATAAGCAAGTGAAATCATCTAAAAGACATATATCACATAATTGTGCTTTTGTAAGATTTTGTCTTGCTTTTTCCAGCAATATTTGATTTTCTTGATCTTTATTTGTAAGAAAATCAAGACCTAAAAACATCATATACATGGCGTTTATTAGTTCATCAAAGAGGTCCATACCATTCATATTTTCATTACAGGTTGTACCTTTAATGAAATTTTGAATAATTCTGGAAGATTTATGTTCTATTAATAATAAAACTGCTTTAGCATTAGAGAACTCTTCTGGATTGGATTGGATAATGAGACTAATCTCAGTATTCCATTTGTCTATAAGTTCTTTTCTTTTTTCAAGATCGAAGATACAGTCTATTTTAATGGTGTCAATTGTGGTTGAACTTCCATTATTAGAATTTGGTATACCTTTGTAATAAGGCATAGAAAATTCTAAATTTTTCTTTTTATGGCTAGTATAACTAGTACTGGCCCGATTTGTTCTACTATTGTACATAGGAGTGTATTCTTCAGAAGAATTTTCATCTTCAGTTATAGGTTCTGGTGTTGTATCTTTTTCAATTTTAAGTTCTTTTACTGTAAAAACCTTTTCTGGAAAATATTTGTCTCTAAGACTTTTATTTTTCGCAAATTTTTGTTCGCATTCTTTATCACTTAGTGACATTAGTTGGACTAGTTCATGTATTTGTTCAGCTGAGCCTGTCTCTAGCTGGTTATCAAATATTTGTTCTAGTTTTTGAGAGATAGAACTCATTTTTTAGTTTTGTTAAGCTCTTGAATTTCTCTTTCAAGTTTTAACTTTTGCTTTAATAACTCGGATAGAGTTTTTAATTTGTCACCTGGATGCATACTCCAGTCATTCTGAATTATGCTGAATTTTTGAATTATGTGACACTTTTGTATTTGTAGATCAATTTCTAAATTTAATAATTTAGACATCTCACATGGGTTTCTTACTTTTTAAAAGGTTATCACATGGACGTTGTCCTTTCATATCAGCTTTTTAAAGAATTGTATTTTTTTTTAATATTCTATGGTTCTTTCGTACCAAAAGGCCATTTTAATGCATTTGGACATTTAGAACTTCCTAATGACGGATTTCCTACATTAAAGTTACTAAAAGAGTATTTTTGAAATCTTCCTCGTTCGTTGAAGATTTTTGTGTGTTGTTCCATCTTTTGAGGCTTAGCTTCCTCTATTTTATCAATTTTTTCTGAGACATCCTTAATAATCTTTGCGGCTATAGTCTCTAGATTTTCATTGGTGGATAATTTTTCTACTTTATTAATTAAATCTCTAATTAATTCTTCTAACTTTAGAAGAGAACTCATGTTGTGGTTATTAGAGTTCTTCTCGCTTTAAGCTTAGAGAGTTTCTTTTTAGCAGCAGCTAATTCTTGTTTGAAGAATCTTATATTCTGAGCTTTTATGTTATCCAGTAAGATAAAGTTATATCTAATTTGGTTTATTCGGCCTTCGTATCTCAGAATTTCACTTTTTTCAAAGTTAATTGCATCATCTAGAGCTTTAACTGCTTCTATGATTGGCGTTAAAGACATTATATTCCTATAACCTCTTTAAGAATTTCTCCATACTTATCTATTCTTTCTGACATAGATCGTATTAATTGTACTCCTGTAGAAGTGGAAGTTGGTTCTCTAATTCTTAGAGTGTGTCCAGAAAAACTGTGTCTAGGTCTAGACTCTAAAATTTATTTACCTCGAGCTATGTTTATTGCCCAATTTTCTTGAAGTTGTGAAGGTTCAGTGAATTTACTTTCTTTTACTGTTCCTATATCTGAGAATATATCTTCGATTGTTATACTCTCTTTTTCTTTATACTCTATTGAATGAGTACTGTTGGTAATAGCATACGATATTAGATAATTAATTGTAAATACTTTATTTCCTGGTTCCATTAGATCAGTTCTTTCGCACAGATGTATGAAACTAAGAGTTTTGTCGAAATCTTTTGAATCTCAATGTAAAGCAAATTTAGGGTATACAGTAAACATAAATTTACTATAAGCTAAATTTCCTTGTACTGCCTCTAAGAGAGCATCTTGTCTGTTAATGATTCTATTATCAACAACAGCCATTTTTATAGGAAAATTAATTCCGTCTCTGAACTGTGCTTTTAGTAAGATTTTTATCGCTCCTATATGCACCATGTTCATTGATTTTCTTAATTCGGGTTTAATAGTCAAAAGTCTTTTTGCTATCTCTCTTCTAGTTAAGAGTGGCAAAAATACTTTTCCCGATGTATCCTTTATGTTTACTGAAAATTCTTCAGTATTAAAGCAGTAAAGGATTTTATTTTTTCTTGAAAAAACCTTTGAAACTAGGCTTTGCAAACTATTAGGCTGATTAAAAACCTGTCTATTATCAAGCTTGAACTTAAGCTTGCTTATTTTTGTTAATTGGTCTGAATTAATCATGTAATCTGACTGAAAACCTCTTTCATTTTCACTAAAGTTGATAACTTCAGTATTTTGTTCGTATGATTCTTCAAAATCATGTTCAATTAGAAAATTTTTATTTTCCATTTTAACTGAGCCTAAGGCTTAGTGTTTAATTTTTATTGAGCACAAGGCTCTAACATTAATTTTTAAAAAGTTGAGCACAAGGCTCTGATACTAGAAGCGTGGATATCTTGTTTTCATGATTTTTAATAATAATAATACAAAAACATGAGTCTGGAACGATTTGAATAGATAACTTATATAAGTAGTTTTGACTCATACAAGACTCATACAGAATAACAATTCTTTCATCAACTATTACAACGTTATAAATGTTATGCACCTGTCTATGACATCATTGTTTCATCTATTTATTTGCATAAAAATAGTTATTGGAAAATGATTGAAATAACAGGAAAATAGCTAGTTATTTCACTTAATTGCTTTTCAAAATAAAAAAGTTATTTCACTTAATTGTTATTGCCCAACAATTCAGTTGAGTTTATAGATAACTTATTTATATATAAAAATAATAAAAAAAAAGACTTGAGACGACTACTTTGCAAATTTTTAAGTTCACTTGATAACTCAAGGAGACAATGATTTATTATAAAACTGATTCTTAAATTAGTGTGATTGTGCGTATAAAGGATTTTAAAACCCATTATCATTTTAATTCACCTTGCATTTAACGTCAGTTAACCTATGAAGGGAGTGGTATGTCACTCGTTAACCTTGGCAACTCAGCTTTAACACCCTGGGACATTAATGTATACCCCTAGGCCTTATCTGCACAATATCATTATTTCATCAATGGGTATTTTGCGTTTATTATGTGTTCGAGAATTCTTGACGGTGTTAGTAGAGCAAGAGAGCCAGAGAGGCATATA
Source organism: Bidens hawaiensis (assembly GCF_021521415.1). Lineage (NCBI taxonomy): Eukaryota > Viridiplantae > Streptophyta > Magnoliopsida > Asterales > Asteraceae > Bidens > Bidens hawaiensis. The sequence goes on along the minus strand of NW_027501246.1, from coordinate 51,518 downwards.
TATGAATCTCAAATTATGGTAATCAAACATCCCATGTAACGGACATCAGATGTGTAACTGATTACCAATGTCGGAAGCGTAATAGCTCCGAATGCAAAATCGACGTCAGACACGTAACCGACGTCAAATGCATTGTCGATTACCAGTGTCGGACTTATAATCAGCGTCATACGCAACACCAGCGTCAGACAAGTAACCGACGTTGAATGCATAACTGGTTATAGTGATAGACGCATAACCGAAACTTGACGTGTAATTGTATGAGGACGCATTATCAACATAACTCGCATCTATGACATCGATTAGGTAGCGCTGTCGATCTATAATCCCCCCCCCCCCAAATTAAACAATTAACACTTTATACAATATTATTGACGTTCATAGTAACTTCTTAAATAAAAACATATCTTCAGCTAGCCATAACAACAATAGTAGACCACTAACATCGAAAATCATCATGTTATTTGAGGGGTATTGGTATAGGCATAGTAATAAGGGGGTGTTTGTTTTTTCTTCAAACATCTTCAAGGAGCTAATGTCTGCAGGCGCGCAGACATTACCCTTGAAGACTGTTTGTTTTTTTTCTTAAAACAGATCTGAAGTTATCTTCTTTCATCTTAAAAGAAAAGCAAGGAAATCTTGCTTAAAACATCTTCACAAAAAAACCTTTGCAGCCACCCTCTCATCCACTGCTCCTACCACCGTCCGCCAACACCACCACCCACCGTACGCCGCCACCACCACCCCCGTACCCCGCCGCCACCGTCCACCACCATCCACCGCCACCACCACCACCACCGTCCACCACCCACCATCCATCACCACCACCGTCCACCACCCACCATCCATCACCACCACCGTCCGCCACCACCACCACCATCCATCACCGCCACCACCACCATCCATCACCCACCACCACCACCATCCATCACCGCCACCACCACCACCATCCATCACCGCCACCACCACCGTCCACCACCCACCATCCATCACCACCACCGTCCACCACCCACCATCCATCACCACCACCGTCCGCCACCACCACCACCATCCATCACCACCACCGTCCACCACCCACCATCCATCACCACCACCATCCATCACCACCACCACCATCCATCACCGCCACCACCACCATCCATCACCCACCACCACCACCATCCATCACCACCACCGTCCACCACCAACCAAAACCATCCATCACCACCACCCATTGTCCACCACCACCATCCACCGCCACTACCCACCGTCCGCCGCCACTACCACCATCCACCACCACCACCTTCCACCACCCACCAAAACCAAATCGGCATGGCAAGCAAAGACTAAAAACTAGATGTAACTTGAATAAATGACTTCTATCTTGTGAGATAAGTTTGACAGTTATGCAGACAGTATCAGCTTATAAAAACAAACAGTCTTATATTTTCAGCTTGCAGATCTTCAGACCACATCTTCAGTTGCAGACATGAAAACAGATGAAATCAGCTTGCAGACAGTTTATGTCTGCAAAAACAAACAGCACCTAAGTGGTGTTGCCTTCTGCAGTGAGAGACCAAAAACTTCATTCATATCCATCTCATCTTTTGCATGTGGAAGCTTCCAATCAAAATAGTAGACAAATGATGCAAGTATCAAACTTGTCATCCTATGACCCAAAGCCATTCCGGGACATCTCCTTCTACCTGACCCGAACGGTAAAAATTCAAAATCTTGCCCCTTATAATCAAGCTTGTTTGTCAAGAACCTTTCCGGCATAAACAACGAAGGGTTTTCCCAATAGCTCGGGTCCCTTGAAATGGCCCATGAATTCACAAAAATTTGAGTGTTGGCAGGTACAATATAGTTTCCGAGTTTAACCTCGGTTAGAGTTTTGCGTGGTGTCAATAGAGGCGCCGGTGTGTGAAGTCGCATTGTTTCATTGATGACAGCATGCAAGTATGGCAAACTAAGTATGTTTGCTTCTTTTACTTTTCCATCTTCTCCAACCACCTGGTTAATTTCTTCACGGAGTCTCAGTAACACATTAGGGTTAAGCAACAATTCTGTCATTGCCCATGTTACTGTGATTGAAACTGTGTCCGTTCCTGCTATAAACAGATCCTATAATTTAAAGCAGTTAGTTTCAATTAAGGCTTTTCTTATGATTATTATATACTAATGTAGAATGATATATGAGCTCAAGACACTATCTTTTATTTTTTTTATTTGGGCTTCAATTTCCTGTTTTATCTTATTTTGTAGGTCCTTTATCGGATATAACGTGCTCTTGGATTAATCTAACTTATATGTTTGGGAAATCACATATAACCGACATATAATCGAGTTAGATCTTGGATCTTGAAGGGTTTTACTTATTTCTAAGTATGGAAAGGTTGAGTGTTTGGTGAGAAGATAAAGCTAGAAAGAGAGAGAATATTTTAGGGGTAGGTTAGTTTGTGGTTAAAAAAAAATGAGAATTCAATTTCAAAAATTGAATTGTTGTTTGGCAAAATAGAAATAAATAATTCAAACTTTTGTGTATTGTCGATAATAATTCAACTTTAAAAATCACTATCAGTGATCTCAACTTTCAACTATTTTTATCTCAACTGACATCTGATAAAAAACATTTAACGTCGTTATGGTTTTTTCGAGTTTCAAAGTGATGCTTTAAGGCTTTTGATCGAAAGAATGATACGAGTCGACCGATGTAAAACTTATCTCGAAATGGTGATCCAAGCGACGAAACAATGTTTCAATTCGGGTGTTTGAATTTCCAATTAACAAAAATCAAGTCATTTGAATCACTGTTTCAAGATAAGTTTTATATCAATCGAATGGCATCGCTCTTCCGATCAAAAGCCCTAAAACATCGGTTTGAAACTCGAAAAAAAAAACTTAACAGCGTTAAGTGTTTTTTAACGTAGGTCCACTGAAACAAAAATAGTTAAAAGTCGGGACCATTGGTAGTGATTTTTAAAGTTAAGATTATTATCGGCAATACACAATAGTTGAGATTATTTATTTACAATTTCGTTTGTTTTTTTGAAAAACATTAAATAAGGGTTTACCACAATTAAAGCCATCACGTGCTTAAGGTTGAACTTGTATTCATTCTCTCGACTGTAATCCAACAGTGAATCTAGCATGTCACCAAACCTAGGAAGTTCACATGAATATGACAGAATTACAAATTTTGTCCTCTAAAAAAAGCCAAATTACGGTTCGTGTCCTTTTTTTAGTTTCCTTGCAGGCGGTGTACTTTAAACTTTTTTTTTCTACACGTTATGTCCTTTACGCTAACTGGGTTAGAAAAACTCAGTTAAATGCCCTCACGTGAGACGCATGTGAGGGCATTTTTGTCTTTTCGTCTACCCTGCAACTTCTTCTTCCTCTTTTCTTCTTCATTTTTGCAGATCTCAATTAATAAGATATAACTTAACCTACACCTCAGCCCTTTCTCTTCCCAAACAACCCACCACCAACATCACCCACACTCAAACGCCACCACCATCACCAACCGCCCTACACTACCACCTGCCATCATTAACACTTTAAAAAGAATCCATCACTACCGTCCCCCTATCTTCTACTTCACCGGAATCAAACCCTCTCCGTCACAATCGATTTTCCGGCCAACAGTACCTGGGTCAGACCTGGGGAGTCGAAACGAGTTAGGTCGGGCCGATGAATCAATCTCCGTCACAATCTGTTTTCTGACGACTTAATTCCGTTTTAGAGCTTTTATAAATTGCGGATCTAGCATCCAAATCCCCAATCACCGGATCCTAAAATGCTCACACTTGAATCACTTCTCTGGATATCAGTTAGGGTGGAGAGGAGGTGGTTTCCGGCGGTGGTGGCGGCGGCCGTGAAGTGGTGGTGGAGAGAGTGCAGTAAAGAGGTGGTGATACACGACGGACTTTTTCCGGCGGTTAGGGCACCGTTATCGCTGGTTTGGACTTCAAATTAACTGTAAATTTCTGCGAGTTAGATCTGGAGCTTTGTTCTGGTCGCCGGAATACTCACCGTCACCGTCGCCGTGACCACCACCAGTGCAGTCATCGATCTCCTTGTCGGAAAATCGGCTGTGGTGGTGATGATGATGTAGATGACGTGGAGGGGATCACGACGGGCCAGGTTTCATGTGCTGGGTATATGGTGGAGGCGTGGTGGTGGCGATTAACATGGTCTCCGGTGGCCGTTAGTGGTGTGGTGGTGGTTTAAACAGAGAGAGAGAGAGAGAGAGAAGGGGGGGGGGGAGAAAGAGAGAGAGTCGTACAAAAATGAAGAAGAAAGAGGAAGAAGAAGTTGTAGGGTAGACGAAAAGACAAAAATGCCCTCACATGCGCCTCACGTGAGGGCATTTAACTGAGTTTTTCTAACCCAGTTAGCGTAAAGGACATAACGTGTAGAAAAAAAAGTTTAAAGTACACCGCCTACAATGAAACTAAAAAAAGGACACGAACCGTAATTTGGCTTTTTTTAAAGGACAAAATTTGTAATTCTGTCCATGAATCTCGGTGTTTTAGTCTCTCACTTACAAAACCCTCTACCATTTCATCCATCCAGTTAAAAGCCACCTTAGCCTGCCCCCTTATACCTTGTGGATCCAACGTTTCAACATAGGAAATATGTCCCCTATGTTAAACTTCCCTAGCACTTCCATCACCGTCACAACGGCCATCCTGAACCCCTTGATATTATTCGACTCGTAGCCGGTGATCAAATTCTGCGAAAGAAACGTGTTCGACATCTGGTTGAGTGCGACCGTAAACGCAAGTTTTCCTATGTCCACGGGCACTTCTTTCCGCCCGGACTCCCTAAGGAAATCTAAGGTTTCATCCACCACATTTTGCCTTAGGTCGCTAAGGCCAGGGGCGGACCCACATAGGTCCGATCGGGGTCCCGGGACACCGATGTTTTTTAAAAATTACTTAGAGACGGTATATTAAATTTTGTAAGGACCCCATAAAAATTAATACTTGGAACCCATACTATTAACATTGAACTGGTACAGTGGAAAGTCCCTTGTTTTACTTGTGAGAGGTTGTAGGTTCAAGCCCCATCATACTCCTCTTTTGTTGTTTTTTTAATATCCTAGTCTTAGTTATTCAGTTAGGGTATTTGTGCTTTTTGTTAGTTTCTCTCATATAGTCATTATCACCATGCAACATATATAATGTTAACATGGATTTTGCATATTCTTTTATTATTTACCTTGTGTATGTATATTATAATTAATCATTTATTTGTGTTAGAGTTATTTTTTCATGTTTTGGTCAATTATGTAAGACCATATATATAGATTACGTTCATGTTTTTCGGGTATGAATTAAAAGTGTATGTTTCATCTAGTTTGTAATTTAGATTCTTTCTACTTACTTGTTTCCAATGACACCATAGTTCCGTGTTTTATTATGTTCCTCGCCTCGACCCGACCCGAATAACGACCGACCCGAAAAATTTTGTAAACCGAAAAAATTGGGACCCCATTGACAAAAAATCCTGGGTCCGCCACTGGCTAAGGCTGTTGAGTTTCTCTTTATTGGTGAGATACATGTTAAGGGCTTTTCTCATGGCTCGCCATGTCTCGTTATTAGGTGACATCCAAAGGATTGCGGTTTCATGGTAATTTAAAACGGTGGCAACGTCCGGGATGAGACGGCTTGAGCAAGCCTCGTCCTTGTGTTGAAGGATTTCTCTCGCGGCGTCGGGTGTAGATGCCACCACACTGGTGATGCTGCCTAGTCGGATGGTCATAAATGGACCATATTTATGTGCGAGTTTGGCTAAGGATTCATGGGGTTTTGGTCCAATTTCGAAGAGGTTTCCGATGATGGGAAAGCCGATGGGGCCGGGAGGGAGTCTCCTTTTTAGGTAAAGATCGATTCCATGTAGGAAGAAGAAAAGAATGATGATGGGAAAAAGCAAAGGAAGAAGCTCCATTGTTCATTTTTGTTTTTTTTATTGCATGAAAAATGCAATGGGAGTGAACATGTGCATATATAGCCAATTGGTTATTAGTTTTACGAGCCTTTTAATAATATATATATTTTTGATATATCTTTTTTCAATAATGTAAGCATGTTAAATTTTAAAATAATTATTTTGCGTGTTTAATTATTTTATCATCATCACGTGAAACAAAAATAAAAAAAAATCTAAAACGCGTAAAACACATGTAGCTCAAGCCTCTCGAGCCCAATTCAACGAAGCGCCTCTTGTGCAAACCCAACCAATCCAATTAAGTTCAACCCATTCAAGCCCAACCAATTCAAGCTATTCCAACCCAACTAAGTTCATCCAACCAACCTCTTGAAGATCAAACCACTCAATGTGCCCGTGGACGTACGTTTTATGTCAATGAATTTTCAACCAACCAACAACTAAGAAGCGGAGCTACCAACAAAGAAACCATTACCGCAACTCATATTCTGTCTCAATTAGTTTCTTTTGATTTCATTTTTGAAGTTATTAATGAATCTTTAATTAATTATGAATTTAGAAGTTTTTGGATTATTTATGTTTGGATTTTATTATTCAATATCAATTAGGATGTAATGCCATTAATCGATTCTGATTCGATTCACGTTAGGATGTCACCGATTTATGGAAATCTCGAAGAAAAAGTTATTGTTTTATTTTGCTATTTAATGTAAGTATATTTATTTTGACATTAAGGGGAAACGCTAAATGACACATGGGTATGTTCATCAAAGAACCAATATGTCGTATGAGCCTATTAATTAGGTCATTTGATTAAATAAATAATACTTGTGGGCTTGCGGCCACATCTAAATGGGCTTGGTCTAACATGGAAAGATAACGTGTTGGATAAAGTGAGAACTGATAAAGAAACCATGTGCGCATGCTTTTTATAATTCAAAATGTGGTCAAAACTTCATAGAAGAATATATGTATAAAATAGGGACATGCAGCCAATCCAATTTTATTAATTAATTTAAAGTGTAGCCAAGACTACATAACATAAGCAATTGCTACAAGAATACACTGCTACACATCCTAGCCATCAACTTATACTACTTTTACTTATTATAAGTTTAAAAACAATCTTGTAAAAACAACTTATGCCTCTTTCACCATATTCAAGTCACTTGATCAGTGGTATAGGGGTAGAAACAAGTGGTGTTACTTTTTGCAATTGAAGGCCATAAGTATCACTCATGTCCATTTCTTCTATAGCATGAGGAAGCTCCCAATCAAAATGATACACAAATGCGGCCGCAATCAAACTTAACATCCTCTCAGCCAAAGGCATACCAGGGCACCTTCTTCTACCTGATCCAAACGGTATGAACTCCAAACTTTGTCCCTTATAGTCACGCTTATCTTCCAAGAATCTTTCTGGCATAAACACCGTCGGATTCTCCCAGTACCTGGGTCCTGCGCCATCGCCCATCCGTTCACTATAATTTGTGTGTTTTTTGGAATAACATAACTCCCAATTTTGACTTCAGTTTGAGTTACGTGAGGCGCCAGTATGGGAGACCCTGCATGAAGACGCAATGTTTCTTTGATTACAGCTTGCAAGCAGGGCAGGTTAAGGGTTTTGGCTTCTTCAATCTTTCCATCTTCTCCCACTATTTGGCTCACTTCTTCACGAACTCTTGAAAACATATGAGGGTTAAGTAACAATTCAGACATTAACCATGTTGTAGTGCATGCAATCGTGTCGGTTCCTGCTGTTAAAAGTTCCTGTAATTCATATACAAATTATTAATTACTTCATACATTGATCTTTATAACTTTTTGGATATTGTGTTTGGATCAAATACATTGATAGAATCGAAAAGAACAGAGAGAGAAGGTTCAACTAAATCAAGCGTAATCCATTATGATCGTTCCATTCGTTATTATACAGACTCAATTGTTAACGACCTAACGACTAACAGCTAACAACCCAACTGACTCTTTTACAAACAGACACCAACTATTCAACAATTACCAAAACGACCCCTGTCATAACTATCACGAAATTACAAAGTGACCCCTATGCTTTCTATACTCGTAACAATACTCCCCGGTCAAGCAAAAATCTTGTCCTCAAGATTTAAAATTCGGAAACCGGAGCTAAAATTGTTCTAGATCCTCCCATGTAGCTTCAGTAATTGGAAAATTATCCCAATGTACCAACACTTTAACGCCCATATTATTTCCCTTTTTAATGATTTGCTTATCCAAAATAGCTCTTGGCCTAATGCAAACATGAGGGTTAGTTGGTAGAGGGGTAACAGAAGTTGGTGGACCAGGAGCAGCTTTTAGTAAGGACACATGAAATGTAGGATGAATCTGGGCAGAAGCAGGAAGGTCTAACTGGTAGGCTACATTACCAATTTTCTCGAATCAAATAAGGGCCAAAATATTTAGGACCCAACTTCTGATGTTTGTGAGTTCGGAGAGTGTGCTGCACATAAGCCTGAAGCTTAACATTATTTGGATTATGAACTGTTATTAGGACTAGATCTTGTTTATCATCATTGTTAATTAGTTTGTTTATTATTATTATTATTATTATTATTATTATGTAAAGTTTGTAGATCTAGGTTTTTGTTCAGATGTTCTAAGGTTAAATTGACTAAGTAAACCAAGGAGGTTCAGGCTCAAACTTTCCAGAAACTTAATTCGCATCTAAACGACCATGTGAAAAGAAAAGGGGGATCAAAAAGGGCTAAGTACAAGTTTTTGCATGGACGGGTTTTTCGCTTCGCTTGGTGATGCGAAGCGAAACATATTTCTGTTTCGCTTCGCTTGACCTCATGCGAAGTGAATGGATTGTTTGTTTCGCTTCACATGACTCCATGCGAAGCGAAATAAGACCTCATGAGAAAAACCAACACTTAGCAAAATTTTCAGAATCTTAAACCTGAAGCTACTGGATTGTTTTCAGACCAATGAACTGTTTGGACTCTTGGACTGTTTTAGACTTAATCTTTGTACATTGTAGTCTAATTGACTTGTGAATATACTAAAAATGACTTATCACCTTGTTAAAACTAAAATGTATATAATTTTTTTTAAATTAAATATTTAAATTATAATATGTAAATACTTAATGCTTATGTATATATCTTATTTGTTTTGTTTATTTTTCAATGATGATTCTCATGATCTCTTGGTTTAACTTTCAGGGTCATAATAGTTTTTGTGCTCTCGGGTTGCCAAAGGCAAAAGGCAGACAAAGTATTTACCTCCATGGTCAAGGGGCTCAAGAAATCACCCCTTGCTTATGCTATCACCGCCAACCCAGCTGTTTATTATAAATGGGTCTTGGACTTCTGGGCGTTTGCCAAGGTTGCCGATGACTCATCTTTCACAACAACTGTTGCCAGAAAGGAGTTGACTATTTCAGAAGCAGACATTAGACGGGTGTTGAAGATTGCTGATCAGCCAGATTATACATATGAGAAGGGAAATAGGAAGAAGCTAGTTGGTTTTGTTGAACAGATGGGATACGACACTGAATGGAGGAGCCTCGAGAAGAGTCAACTTCCACCATACTGGAGGTTTTTATTCCACATTGTCACTCATTGCTTTGTGGATACTCGTGGAGGATTCGACAGTATGAGTACAAACTGGGTTCGTGTTATGTCTGCTTTGACGACTCGAGAGAAGTTCAACTACTCTTGAAGGATATTCTTGTGCATGTTGGGAAACATCAAGAGTGGTGCTACATGGCTTATGTACCTGAGATCCGTGCAGCTGATTTTGAACGATTTGATTCTGGATGTTCCACGACCGGGGTCCAAAAAGGCCAAGGACAAGAAGTCACTTCCCGAGCCGTACCATGTAAATGAGATTAAAACTTCGGTTTTCGGTGTGTTGCTGAGCACCAAGGGAAGGGGTCATCAGTATGGGGGACCAAGGCCGGGTCCTAAGTTTGGTTTATTTGAGGAGACAGAGCCTGCTGGGGACGAGGCATCTACTGAGGGTGAAGATGATGATGAACTCGAAGTTGAAGGTGAACAAGATTCCAATGATGAGCCGGCCGAGGATCGAACAAAGGCCAAGCACGACTTAAAGAGGAAAGAGGCTGAAAAAGGCAAAGTTATAGAACTTGAGGAGGAAGAAGAAGACCAGCCGCCCCTGAAGCGCTTGAGGAAACTTGGGGACTCCCAGAAGTCAACCAAGTTCCTTGTCGAGACTCCCTCACAAGACAAAACATCCGACCAACCAAAAATCACCAAAGAAGCCCTGGCCCAAGCCCTCAAGACACTAGACGTAACCAAGATACAAATCCCTGCCTACAAGACACCAAAAACCAGAAAGAAAACCAAAGCAAAGAAAACCAAGACCCTACTCCATGACTCACCAGAATCCTCACCTGAACCTTCACCAACAGACCAACCAATTTCAACATTCCTACCCCAAATACCATCCTTACCACACTCACCACCACAACAATAAACCCAACCCGAACCTTCTCAAGTCTCAACACCACCTACCCAACCAACCTCGTCCATATTCACCTCATTAGTTTTCAGCTCACCAATACAAACAGCAAGCCTATGGAGCAAAACCGTCATTACTTCCCCAACCCAAACCTTCACACCATCTATAACACAACCAACACCACCCACCACTATAACTTCACCAATCCTTACCCAAGCCATCTCCCTACCTTTGCCAACAACCTCACCACCCATAATGTCCACCACCCCACCATCCACCATTATCTCACCCAAACCCATTTCCCGAGGGATGTCTTCAACACCTCCAGTATACGCCGATCCTATCCTCGATAGGATTGTCGCACCGGAGGAATCCAACGCTAAGAGGGCGGAACGAGAGATTGTGCTCCTCAAGTTAATTAAGGAGATGAAACAAAAGGCGTTGGAGGATGAAGAATGGAAAGTGGCTCTAAGGGAAAGGATTAGGGTGTTGGAAGAGCAAAAGGAAGCAAGCGATGCTCTTGCTGAGAATCAAAGATTATTGACAAACACCTTCCACACCCGAATCCAGAATCTACAAGCACTAATGAACCGTGAGGCCTCTGAGAACGCTAATCTGAGAGCAGATCATTCAAGACTTGGTGACAGGCTGACTACACTTGAAAGAGACTTACCAAGTGCCAGTGCTCTCAGATCTAGTGTAAACAAGAAGATCGAAGATGTGACGAGAAGGTGGGATGTTGAAAATGAAGCCACAAACTCCAGAGTTACAAATTTGGAAAATCAGCTTGCTTCATTCGCCTCTCTTGATGCACTCAGAGCAGAAATGGAGGCCATACAAGGAAAGATAAAGGAGCAAGATCGTCTGAATGAGCTACAACTCAAGATGAATGAAGACATGGTGAGTAAGTACCAGGCGGCCTCAGACCTCATGGGCATTCAAGAAGATGAATTTCATGGTCTGGAGGATAGGCTTGACGAAGTGTTTGGGACTTGGAGAAGGTCTGGTGAGACTTCTGAAGTCGGTGGTTCACAGCCTACCGCAGGTCCATCTGTGACCATGTGAGGAGTTCAGGCTGTAGTATCTGAAGGAGAGGCGACTGTTGGTCGGTTAGTACAACAGGGTGGCCAGTCTAGCGGTGTTGGTGGTGGAAATGATGGTGATGATGAAGATGATGATGAGGAAGAAGATGATGACGATAATGAAGTTCATAATAGCTTTGATGAAGATGATGATAATGATGATGAAGGAGGAGCCGGTGGAGACGGAGGGGCCGGGGCAGCAGGAGGTGGAGGTGGAGATAACACTCAATCACCTCCACCAGTTCAACATGACATTCAAGACCCTGTTGCTCATGACTCGGCTGGCAAAGTCAGGGAACACGACACACAGATTACTGACATGTATAAAGATTTATTTCCTGATGACTTTTCAGGTGCTATGGATGACTTTATCGAAGCGGGAAAGAACCTGGAGCAACTTATTGAACAGAATACAGAGAAGGGGGTTGAAGATGACTATATCAATTACTCACCTAATCGTGACACTCCTCCTGCTCAAGTTCAGACTATAGAGACTCTTGCTGCTGATCCCGTCTCCAATCCAACTGATGACTTGACACAGGAACCACTAAAGAGAAAGAGAAAGAATCATATTGTGTCAAGTCGTGCATGCGCCCGCGATCTCATCTATCGTTACCACGATGATTCGCTGATTGTATATGCAAAGTATAATAAGGAGAACACATGTTGGGCGATTAGGCGATATAGTGGTGATCTGATTTATCTCAACCATCATGAGCTGAAGTCACTACCAGAGCTTGACCTCAATTACCTTCGAAAAGCTCTAGGTCATGGTGCGGTTGGGAGCACTTTGGATAGTTGGATCCCAGATTACCTTCATCGTCAATCGAGGGTCGATTACAAGGAGTTTGAGCCAAATAAGGGTCAGAAGTACAAGAACCCAAGAGAAATAGACCCAGCCACCGGAGAGCCACGAACCATGTGGAGATACAGGGCACCAAAGAATTGTCATATCATCTACCATGGCAAGCCCTTTATTCCCAACATCCTCCGAGACTTCACAGGCTGGGAATTTGACAACACGACAGGGGAGGCCGTCATACGCTGCAAAGATCTACCTGAGATTCGCGTATTTGACGAGCACGAGCTAATGGGGCTCACATAGAAGATATCAAGAAGCTATACAATTCACCCCTGGGAACCGTCGAGGACATTGGTCGTCAGAACACAGACCGGATAGTGGAAGCCTTCAACAAATTTGTTAGAAGAGTTGTTGAACTTCCACTACCCGAGGACGGCTGGCTTGATTACGACACCGACGGGTTCCAATACTAAAGACTAGAGGGAGATTGTTAGGTCCCTTTTTGTTTATACTAGTCTTTTGTATTGATGTTTATGTAATGGGCCTTTTTGTTTATTTCAGGCCCAAGAGAAATAAGTTGTAGAGCCCATTGGGCATGTAATGTATTCTACTTCTCATGCATGCTTCCCTATAAATAGGTAGCATGCCATGAGAAGTTGATGGTTGTTCATTTTTGAAGGAAATTAATCCAAGATAAAACTTTTGTAACTCTCTTCTTTTCTCTCTCGGCTCTCTCTCTTCTTCTCTCAAACTACTAGAAAATAACATCTCAAGATCCGAGACCGCTTAGGTGGCTTAGTGTGATTTCCGCTAGCACTAAGCTTGGTTGATCCAAGACTATGGTTAGATCCACCCACGTTGGGACCTACACTATTTAGTATGTATATAATATTTATTATTCATTATTCATACATATGTACATATGTATGTACGTACCTACATGTATACACGGATACATATAGGGACTAGGGTATTTTGAGAACTTATACTAGTTATGAGAACGCCTCTCAACCACACAAATCAATTGAAGTTTTGGTCTAGTTGTAGGTCCTCTAGATGGATCTCACAACTTTACTCAGATCAATCCGTGTTGTTGGTTATCGGAAATCACCGACAACGCTCGGATCTCGGATCTTAGTTTGCTATTTTAAAAAAGAGGAGATGAGATGAGAGGTTTTGGAGAGAGAAACTTTATTTCAAATCTCTTAAGTTGTGTTGGAGTTATGTTTGGAGAAATGGGTAAGTGACCATTTTATAGGGTTCCCATTTCTCCAATACTTACAAAATAAACGTACCGAGTACGTACTACATCGACTAAAAGCAAACTAAAATGACATATACAATCCTAAAAACAATATAGAATATTGGCCCTACAATCTCCCTCTAGGATTGAGTATGTCGAGGAACTTTCGTCAACTTCTTTGCTTCGTCTTTATTTCTTGAAACTTAGTACTTGTCTTGATCCAGGATCTTGAACCACATTGGATCTTAAACAGTTCTTTATTTTCCGGTCTTGTAGACTTGAATTTCCATCTTATTTCTGGGAAGGATCGGCAACTGCAAATTTTAGAAACATCAGATATGGGAGGCTTGACATCTAATTTTCTTTTTTGACTTTCTTGTGCCGACTGGTTTCTTTCCTTGTCTTCAGATCAGTTCCTTTTTAGGTCCAACAACCAACTTTTATGTTCTCGTTTTCTTTTAAGCGCTTCAGCATCTGCAATTACAAGCAGACTTGATCTTGATCTACCTGTCCATGTATAACTGTACAAAACTTAGAATGATAAGATTCATTCACAGACCCTCTTGAGGGTCAAAGAAGAATTCGTTCACAGACCCTCCTAATTTCATTCCCTCAACTTGTAAGTGATTGGTTTAAGTCCCAGGTTTCCAATTAACTAACTTTGTATGAACGACCTTGACAACAAAACACATGATTTTGAATTAAGCAAAGTTTAATAAAATATGTACGAACATAATAAAAACTTAAACTCTTTTTGGCATTTTCATATATTTTAAAATTACGAAATATATACAAAATATTTGAAGTTGAAACATAAAAAAAAGAAAATAAAAATAAAATATAGGAATAAAGATGAAATTAATATTATATGTCAAAAATATTTACTTAAGAGTTTACTAAACTATTTTTGTGAGAAAGATCACAACATGGAATCGCATTATCTGTTAACGTTCTAGATCACACTTCTATTTGCACATTATTATGCCAAGAACCCAAAGTAGATTGTAGTTATAATTTGTCCATTTTAAACTTAACAAGTATTTGGATATCAATGTGATAAGTTAAGGTATAGATTAAGCACAATATTTATGTGGTCCCCATTTAATCTGACAAATTACAGACTCCATCATACCTCGGGCCTAGTATGTTTTCATATGTCACCTTAACTTGACTTAAACCTTTCTTATCTGATCGCAGTACGCTTATTGACACTTTGAACACTTTATTTTTGAACACTTAACTCTATCTAGAAAGATTAAAATAAAGCAGAAGTTCAGGGCCTTAACAATCAGGTCGGATAATACCATATTATCGCGCAGAGAAAGTCCAAGGCTTGAACAAAAGAAATAAAATAATACAAAGCAGAAGATTCAGGGCCTTAACAATCAGATCTTGTATGACTACAAACGTAGAAAGTCCAAGGCTTGAATCAAAATAAATGAATAAATAAAGCAGAAGTTAAAAATCCTAAGACAGACATCTTTTTATTTTTCTTTTTCTTTTCTGACTCTTTTGCTGTCTTTTCTGACAATTTTCTTTTCTTTTCTGACTCTTTTCTTGACATAATAGACTTAAAAATGACACTTATTTTCATAAGACAACTGTGATCAGGTAATGAGAGGCTTGGGTATAAAATGTTATTTACGTTTCTACCTTCATCGATATGACTTTAGTTGGAGTCGCAACCGCTTCATGACGTGTAACCACTAGCATAGGCAGATATTTAAGTTTATATCACTATGAGATTTACTCATTTGTCAAGCCTATCTATACATGAAGCAATGATCTTGTTGGCTTTTTATTTACTCTTTTCATGTGCTAGAATCGTTAGAGATACTTTCTTATCATTTTCCAAAGGTCGGATCAATTTCTCAAAATTTCAAAATTTTTGACTCCCTCTAAACAGGAGCTCCCTCTAAACGGAACAATCTCTTTTGGAATATTTTTAGATTTTCTTAAATGAACATAAAATCTTTTTCATAAATCAAATGACTTGTTTTTGTTTTTCTTGAAATAAATTTAAAATCTTTTTGGTGAGTTAAATCTAACTCATTTTCTCCCTTTAAAATTATGACATATTTGAAAAATATTTACAATTTTAACACAAAAAGATAGATAGGTTGTTTTAATCAAAATTGATCATGCCGAGCGATTCGACCAGAAATTCAAATCGGGCATGATCGATGGTTTTAATGAAAAGGTCAGCAGAGTTGCTGTCAGATGGACTCTCCTAAGCATGCATTATCACATTTTATAACAAAGTTGAAGAGATTCAAACCAAGACCCAGCAGCTGATGCTGGATCCATCACTTGAGAGAAGTAGTTGGACAAGATTAGTTTGAGAAACGCTCGATAAGTTGTTGTTGAACCATTTAAACAAGGCTTCCCTTCCTTGAAGTTTGTCCTCCCATTTCGCTTATGAAAGACTCGAATCCGCCATCGAATGGTTTAGCATCAAGTAGCAAGGGTTCGTCTCCCATCATATGTCGGGTGCAATCACTATCTAAGTACCTAATACTATTGATAGTCCTCCTTGATTAACCCTGCATGCACTAAGCGTTTAAATAGACATGGGTTCTCGGATTACTTTTGTCCCGGGAAGGTCGACTGTAAACCGACCAAACTTTATTTTTTTTTCCAGAAAACCATTTATTTCTTGTTGGAGCCTCACTTGATGAAGAACGGTCCTTAGGAATCCAAGTAAAAACTTGTTCCTTGGTTTTTGCAATTTTGGACTTTTCTTTTGTTTTTGGTGAATCCTCAGACTTTACAGTCTTAGGACCCTTTTTGATTTTGAATCTGTTTTCCAAAAAGGTGTCTTTTTGCGTTTTACTTTATTTAGTTTGGATCTCACATCCATTTCACTTGGTTCACTATCAGCTTGACCAGTCCTTGAATCAGGGCTACTAAAAGCTCCTTTTGGGGGACTGACTAAGCTGCCTTTGAATATCAAGCTGTTGCTTGAACCAGTGCTTTCAATGTCTTGCAAGGTGAGAAGAGTGACCACACACAAAACAACACTTTCTCCTAGGAGCGTCATAGAACTCATCTGAACTATAATGTGGTTGGTGTGGTGGGAAAATGATCCTTGGAAAGGAACATGATTATAAAACACATTTGTGTAATATGGATCAACAAATTTTGTTGATAATGACCATAGTAGTTGTTATCACAGGAGTTGTATAACTGAGGATTTCTTAATTGATTGGTAGTTTGAGAAAATGATCGTTTATTTGGTGGAACATATTTACACGAAGTGCTTGCCTTTTCATTTTCAAAAACTTTACTTTCACTTGAATTACCCTCAGTCTCACAACTTGATGATGAACAACTTGATATGTTCACCTCAACAGGTCTACTTTCATTAACACATTTTTCAACAAAAGTTTCATCACAAACGGTTTCATAATCACAACTCTTGTTCGTTTCCATCGACCCACTTTCTTCAACACAACCTGCTGAACATGATGAATCACCACTAGAATCAATAATTGCAGGTATTGGAGCAGTTGCTTTAGAAGCTGGAGGAATAAATTTTACTGGTTTTGGTACATGACCAATTCCATATGCCATCTCTTCCTCGGGAAGAGTGTTATGACTAAAATGGGGCAGGCTAGTGTAATTATCATTCATGGGAGGGGGTACAGCTGAATAGTCATAGCCTAGACCCAACTTTTGTTTAGCACTCCTCTGTGCTCCAAGAATCTCATCTAACTGACCAGATGCTATTTCAAATCTTTCAACTGCTTTTTCGTGTTTCTCAGAAATTGCTTTGTAAACTGAAATTTCATTTTTCAAATTTTCATTTTCATCTTTCAACTTTGAAACTATGTCTTTGTAGTATACAACTTCCTGTTGTGTTTGAAAGATTTTTAGTTTGAGATTTGCAACATCATCATAGTGAGTTTTGATCTTAGTTGTGTAAATCTCATCAGCTTTAACATATTGTTTTTTCAGACTTTTCAACTGTGAGTCCTCTTTTAAAACAACATCATAGTTTTGTCTATAGAACTCAACTTTATGAATGCAAGCTTGTGTTCACGGATTTGTGTGTACCTCGGGAAGGATATGACATGCATGACTGCTTTCACCTGCAGCACTTGTCCCAACTTTATTACTTGTCCCAACTTTATTTTCTTTGGACTGATTGTTCATTTGGAGCTTATCTTCCATTATTTCAAAAGACTTGATGGTAGAAGCCAACTCTGAGAGTGTTATGGTGTTCAGGTTTGTGGTTCTTTTGATGGTAACCACATTGATGTTCCATGTATAAGGCAGTGAATTCAACAGCTTCATGTTGATCTCAGACAAACCATTGATGATACCGGCACTTCTCATTTTAGTGACGAGTGACTCAAATCTGTTGATGAGAGAGACAACCGATTCTCTTTTAATACGTGTAAACATGTCGGATTCTCCTTTTAACATTTTCTTTCGGCTTTCTCCCATATCCAGATTTCCATCAAGCTTAGGGTCGTAAGACATTTTTTTTAAATTATTATTATTATTATTTATTTATTTTTTAATTTGACACGACCCGACCGACTCGACTCAAAAATTGACTTGAAAAACTTGAAACTCGACTTGAAAAACTTGGCTCAAAAAACTCGAGTCGACTCGATACTTGACTTGAAAGACTCGACTCAAAAAACCTCAACAAAAAAAACTTAAATTTGAGTTGATTTGCATACTAGATCTGCAAATCTCAATTTCTTTTTTTTTTCATAACACCTCTAATATACCATCATCCTCCCCTTTGACTTCGAGCTTTTCGCAGCCGCCTTCTTCGGAGCCTTTTTACTCGGAGTAGTCCTTGAAATACCAGATCTCAACTCCGGTCACCCATTATGCAGATGCGGATTTGCGATTAGTTTGGATAGTGGATGGTGTTTGGAAGTTGCGGCGAAGAGTGGGTGGTGGTGGCGGAGGTGTTCGTGAAGGGAAGGATAATGAGAAAGAATGCGAGATGGAAAGCTGCGAGTTGCGAAACGGGGTTTGCAGGATGGATGCGAGAGGGACGGTGGTTGTGAGATGGGTCGGAAGATGGATGCGATTGAACTGGAATGTGGATCCGATCGTATAGGAAAAAGGCGTTCGATTGGTTTTGAAGGTGGATGGATGCGAATTGTTTTGAAGGGAGGATGCGAATTGTTTTCTTTTTTTTTCTGTTTTTTTTTTTGCGAACTGTTTTGTGTGATGAAAACTTTGCTGATGCCACTTTCCACTTATCCCTTCCATTGACCCATAAATATGTTGACCGCTCAAAATATTGTAGATCTAGTATCCGTTGGACGTATCAAGCTTAGATTTGAATATTTTCGAACCAAGGTTAAACAATACAAAAAACACGATTTTAGATCTCACTGTTTTCAAACAGATTTAAGATCCAACAAACTCCTTCCGGTTAGGCTTTTCTAACCGGTAATACTGTTATTTAATTAAAGTTGTTGGTAAAAAAAAAGATCCAACAAACTCCTAAACCAAGTCCAAGCTCAAATCCAACAAAAAACTAAGATCAAAATCCGAAAAGTTTGACCCAAAAACCACAAAAAGTCGAGCCGAAAGCTCTGATACCACGTGTAGGTCCTCTAGATGGATCTCACAACTTTACTCTGATCAATCCGTGTTGTTGGTTAGCGGAAATCACCGACAACACTCGGATCTCAGATCTTAGTTTGTTATTCTAAAAGAGAGGAGATGAGATGAGAGGTTTTGGAGAGAGAAACTTTATTTCAAATCTTTTAAGTTGTGTTGGAGTTATGTTTGGAGAAATGGGTAACTGACCATTTTATAGGGTACTTATTTTTCCAATACTTACAAAATAAACGTACCGAGTACATACAACTACACCAACTAAAAACAAATTAAAACAACATATACAATTCTAAAAACAATATAAAATATTGACCCTACACTAGTTAAATTTGATTAAGATTATAAATTAAATGATTGCAATAATTCAATAAATACTTTAAATAAATAAAAGTACACAAGGACAATAAGGTCATAAAATAAGTTCTCATTCCTACCATTTTTTTTAAAGTCATATCATATAATTACCAAATTATGTGGAATATTATATGAAACAAATTTTTATTTTTACATTCCGGAATTATATAACTATATAATTTCTCGAGCGGGGTCTTGTCTATAGATGCCACCACCTCAGCGAGGCTGCCGAATCAAATGGTCACAAGGACCATGTTTAAGTGCGAGCTTGGCTAGGGATTCATGTGGTTTTGGTCCAAGTTCAAGGAGGCTGCCGTTGATGGGAAGGCTGACAGTGCTAGGAGGGAATCTCCTTTTCCCGTTAAGGTTGATCCCATGTAGCTAGGAAGAGTACAAGAATGATTGTGGGAAGTGTTATGACCTTCATAGTCTCATTGATGATTTGATTGTTGTTATTTAATTAAGTTTTTTTTACCAAGTGTAGTTAGGAAAAATAATTATCAAATAGGGGTACTTTGAAAAATAATTCCTAAAATGAGTGTTTTCTATTTTAATGTTCAAAAACAGTTAAAAAAGAAAATTCAAGCAACTCCCATTACTTCATCTTCTCCGGCTATAACCCTAACGATCGAAATTAAGAACTACATGCAGTTGAAATAATAATTAGTCGGAAAAGACTTATTACCCAACAAATTGTTTCACATGAAGACATCTAATAATCAAACATTCAAATTAATTAAAACCAAATATGCATACATTCAAATATTTTTGTGAATCCCGCAATTGGCATTGACACGGCCGTGAATAGCCGGAAGAACACAAACTTGTCGCCACCGTGAACCGCCATTGACATCCGTCTAACCGCCGGAATCGAAATCGACGTTTGCAGAGGCGCGGCGGTGAACACTCTAAAGAACACAAACTTGTCACCGCCATGAACCGCCTTGACAGCCGCCTAAACTGCCAGAATTAGTATCGAGGTTTGCAGTAACGTCGCCGTGAACTGCCGGGTTCTACGTCGGAGATGATGAAGTAATGGGAGTTGCTTGAGTTTTTTTCTTTTAATTGTTTTTGAACATTAAATTAGAAAACACCCATTTTGAAAATTACTTTTAAAAGTACCCATATTTGGTAAATATTTTTTCTAACTACACTTGGTAAAAAAAACTCTCTATCTTTAACTCTTTAGTTTTCCTCATTTATTGTGTATTATTGAAACTTCTTGTAATGAGAAGTATACTCTATACACACAACCTTTCTCACTTAATTCACATGGTATCCCTTCTTTCCCTCTAACTCCCACCACTGGTTATCTGCTGCCAATTATTTGGCATGGAAAAATCAGATGGTGCCCATTCTTACTTTCCAGAACTTGCTTTCTCATGGTGACGGCTTAACCATCCCAAACGCTTTCTATACTTCATGGACTGCTGATGATTAGAAAACGCACTGTTCTGATTCTTCATGCTGCTCTATCCGAGGAAGCCATCTCTGAAATTCTGGAACTCACATCGGGTCGTCCCATTTGACTAATTCTTGAAAATGCTTATGCCAATGCTTCTATTTAAAGGATTCAAAACCTCCTGGACTAACTTAATTAGACAAACTATAGGCTAGTCCACTTTTCTATAACAAAAATATATAAATGCATTCAATAATTCAATTTTTGTCTTTTTTTTAGACAAGATGAATGCAAATTTTTTTTCACATAAATGTACGGGGTCCTTTAAGATACTTAGAAAAAAAATATATATGCATTCCATATTACAAGATTTTCCAATATATTATATTGCGTTTTGTATTACATAATAGCTCATGGCATCTTGATATATATTTATAAATTATGAACATAAATGCTAATGCGAATAATAGAATTGCAACACCCAACATACACTTTTACACATGCTAGCCAACATACAACATACAACTTTACTTGTTATAGCAAACAAGTAAAAACTAGATTGAACTGAACCTTGTTTGTCACAACTGAATGTCCATTTCACCTTATCTAGTCACTAGATTAGGGGTATAGGGGTAGCAACAAGTGGTGTTGCTTTAAGCAATGCAAGGCCATAAGTATCACTCATGTCCATTTCTTCTGTAGCATGAGGAAGCTCCCAATCAAAATGATACACAAATGCAGCCACAATTAAACTTAACATCCTCTCAGCCAAAGGCATGCCCGGACACTTTCTTCGACCCGATCCAAATGGTATGAACTCAAAATGTTGCCCCTTATAGTCACGCTTATCTTCCAAGAATCTTTCCGGCACAAACGCGGTTGGATTCTCCCAATATCTAGGGTCCCGCGCCATCGCCCATACGTTCACCACAAGTTGCGTGTTTTTGGGTATAACATAACTGCCTATTTTAACTTCAGTTTGAGTTATGTGAGGCGCTAGTATAGGTGACCCTGCATGAAGTCTCATGGTTTCCTTGATTACGGCTTGCAAGTAAGGCAAGTTAAGAGTTTTGGCTTCTTTAATCTTTCCATCTTCTTCCACTATTTGGCTCACTTCTTCACGAACTCTTAAAAACATATGAGGGTTGAGTAACAATTCAGACATAATCCATGTTGTAGTGCTTGCAATCGTGTCCGTTCCTGCTACTAACACATCCTGTAATTTAGGCAAATAGAAAATAAATAATCTCACATTTTGTGTATTGGCCGATAATAATCTCACCTTTAAAAATCACTAGCTACCAACAGTCCAACCTTTCAAGTATTTTTGTCTCAATGGTCTTCCGTTAAAATACAGTTAACGTCATTACGTTTTTTTTTTGAGTTTCAAACCGATGTTTTACGAATTTTGATCGGAAGAAGGATATGGGTCAACTAATGTAAAACTTATCTCGAAACAGTGATTCAAATGGATTGATTTTTGTTAACTGGAAATTCAAACACGTAAAGTCATCTCTTTTAGGGGAAAAGTTAACCTAGGGTTTGCAACGATGCATAAGAGAGCAGACGGCTTTACGTGTTACCAATTTTAGTTTTTATGAATTTTTTTAAATTAAAACTAAGTAATTTTAATGAGTTTACTGTGTAAAGTTAAGCTTCTCACAGCACCGTATCTGGTTTTCCTTGGTCGAAGAATTTAGTAGGTCAATAGATCATTTTGATCATTTTCTCTTTTTTATAATATAACTTTTTAGATGAATAGATCATATTTACCACAGTTAAAGCCTTTATGTGCTTGACATTGAAATCAGCTTCAATATGATCATCACAGTAGTCCAACATTGAATCAAACACATCGCCAAGCCTCGGCAACTTCGAATCTCGGTGCTTTACTCTCTCATCCACATACCCTTCTACCATATCTTCCAACCAGACAAACGCCTCCTTCGCCTGCCGCCTTATATTCTGCGGATCAAACGATTTCAGCACGGGAAATACGTCTGCTATGTTGGACTTCCCTTGCACCTCCATCGCGGTCTCCACGGCCGTCTTAAACTCGTGAATATTGTCATGCTCGTAGGTAGAGATAACATTCCGAGAAAAAAACTTTCTCGAAAACTGGTTAAGTGCGACCGCAAACGCCAGCTCTCCTACGTCTACACCCGCTCTTTTTTGGCCCCGAAGGAATACCAACACTTCCTCCATCACACTTTCCCTAAGGTCCATGAGTGTGTCTAGTTTATGTTGGCTAGTGAGACACATTCTAATGACTTTTCTAATGGTCTGCCATGTTTCATTTGTTGGTATCCATAAAACCGCCATATCGGGGTGTTTTAGAGCGGTAACTGCGTGTGGGACAGGACGACCAGCGCAAGCCTCGTCATTGCGTAGGAGGATCTCTCTGGCGGCATCGGGTGTGGATGCTACCACAGTGGTGATACTGCCTAATTGGATGGTCATAAGTGGACCGTGTTTCTTGGCGAGCTTGGCAAGTGATTCATGGGGTTTGGGTCCAATATCGAGTAGGTTTCCGATGATCAGGAAGCCGATAGGGCCGGGAGGAAGTCTTCTTTTACGGTAAAGGTCGATAGCATGAAGGAGAAAGAAGAAGCAAATTATGGAAGAGAGAGTGAGATATAAGAAATCCATTTGTTTCTTGTTAAAATGTAGTTTGTGTCTAGACTATACTTAACTATTTATAGAGGTCGCTATAGTAACTAGAAGCTATTTCTAAAAGGATATCAAAACTTATTTTATTTTATTTAACAGCCAAATATATTATATATAAACCATTTTAAATGGAGATCAAACCCTAACCATTAATTTGAAGATAAACTGCCTTTAGATCATTCTCAACATATTCTCTACAAATATCCAAAGGAAAAAATTTGTAAAGTATATGATATGATTATAAGTAGTTATGAGTATAGAAGAGGGAAAATGTTATACGAGAAAGTTAAATTTATGGTTTTACTGTTCACATCATATAATATTTTAATATTTTCCAAAAGTGATTGTGAATGAAGGGGAGAAAAAATGATGATAAAAGTATAAAAGTGTATTATTTAATTGATTTAACTATAGTGATAGTGATTTTTAATGTAATTCTATAATATATATATATATATATATATAGGGTAAGGTTAAAATGAAAATCTACTTGAGTTGTGAAAACCCGCGAAAACCCTATGTAACATAGTTTTTTTTTGTTACATGTAATATATGTTGTAACATTTAATACAAAACATCGAAACATCAAAAAAAAATGTTTTGCTATTTTTTAACATTTTTTTACTAATTTTTATATATGTTTTCAGGAGAGAGAAAAAGTTATATTTATATTTACATTTTTTATTCACTTTAACTGTGTACCACAAGATTTAAACATTAATTAAAAACATGTGGTTGAGAATGAGTTTCTAGAGTTTTCACAACTCAAATGAGTTTTAATTTTATACTTAGCCTATATATATATATTGAGAACCATGTTGAGTTGTAAGAACTTAAGAACTCTATTCTAGGCCCACATTTAATTAAATAGATTGGAATATGTGGTTGAGATTAAATCTGGCAAAAAAGTCAAAGTATAAGAGGGAATAAAAATGTAATTGGTTATACTAACTTTTACGTCCGTTACACATTTATAAAAAGTCGACTCGGTGCGTAAATAATTTTTACACATGTGTAATTTTTTTTGTGTAAATATTACGCATGTGTAAAAAAAAATTCGTTACATTGAGTTCTAAAAACTCAAAGGAGTTCTCATTTGAAATCTCCCTTATATATATATATATATATGGTAGGGAATGGATATATGGTAGGGAACTGAATGTGAATACTCTTACAATTTTTCTTTTATCTTCTCACAATTTTATTAATTATTATTGATAAAAAGAGAGAGAGAGAGAATTAATTGCGGCGTAGAGGACAATAATTTAATTTTTATATATTTTTTGAGTTGGTTTTTCTTGACCAAAAAAAAAGTTGTTGATTAAGAGCATTCTCAAACGATCCTCTATCCCCATCTTTATAATTACACTAAAAAACACTATATTTCTCTCTTCTGTTTAATTAAATAATATTTTTTTGTACTTTAATCAAAACAGTTTTTTCTCTCCACCCTATAATTTACAAAAAATCACTACCTTTTCCCCAAATTTACAAAAAATCACTACCTTTTCTCTCACCACCCTATAATTTACACTCAAAACTCCATCTTATAATTTACAAACTCCCCTCACAAAATTTTGAGGGATCAGATGAGAATGCTCTAAGACATATATATTTGGAGATTATATTTTTACATAAGATTATACGAGACCATCCACTATAGTTGGTCATGAGGTTGAGAAAGTGAAAGTTGTTTTCCATCTTAAATCGAGCAATGTTAGGGCTGTCAATTTATGGCATGAACCTGTTAACACAACATGACAAGATACTACACGACACGGATTTTAGAAGGTTTGAGTTTGAGCTTAACAGGTTTCGTGTCTTAAACAGGTCGACATGTTTATATTTGTGTCCTAACAGGTTAAAGACCTGTTAACCTGCTAGTAACCTGTGTAGATTTTTATTTTAACACACGCACACACATTCCTAAAGTCTTAAACCTAAAGTCATACTTACAAACGACATTTCACTAATGCCTGTTAGAACCCAATATTATATTTTTTATGGATGTTGTAATTTGCTTTTAAGGTTTTTTGTCTCAAGTATGATATGGATTTGTCATCTTTTGTTTCAAGTATGTTAAAGATTTGTGGTTTTTTGTTTCAAATATGTTATTGATTATCTATTAGTTGAGACTTTTATGCTCGTTTTGAAATTTTTGGTTTCGTTGCACACGTATTGTTCATTGTGTCTTTAAACAGATCTCTTAACAGGTTAACCTGCTGCTAAACAGGTTCGTGTTCGTGTTTGGAAAAAATGGCACAATTAGTTATCGTACCGTGCTCGTGTTTAGCGTAACAGGTCATCGTGTTTTATCGTGTTGTGTCTTATCGTGTCGTGTCCGACATGTTATGATGGCCTTAAGCAATGTAGTTCTAAACAGTGGTAACCTCGAAACGAGAACAATTGTAACCGGGAAGAAGAAACCCGCAGGTAGTGTTATGAAGTCAAATCCAAGAATCAAACTCAAAGAGGGGCGCGTGTTAAAAGGTGTGAATGATCATGGAGGAACAATGAAAATAGGTATTGAGAGGGAGTGTAAAACTTAGTGCAGTACCAACTTGAAGGACCCGAATGGTTAATACGAAAAATATGAGAGTGATATAGAAGATCTCAAGTGACGGTTTGGTAGAGATTCAAAGTTCAGAGACCAAGTTGAATAACTCTAGTTTGATTATATGTGTTATATAAACTCAACAAAAGTTTTATTTTTAGTTCGTAGTAGTAATTTTCATTCTTGTTTTTTATTAATAAAAAGAGTCGCATAAACGTTTTATGCAAGATCATGTTTGATGTTCTTGATTCACATATGACAAGTTTAACAAACTCAACTCTTTTCATAAAAGTTATAATTTTTATTTATTAAAGTTTTCAAGAACAATTTTTTTAAATTGAAGCCTTAACTCTTATCCAGAAACAATATTATTTTGAGTAATAGCTTCTTTGTGTTTTTTAAATCAAAACTACATGCTTTTTAAAATAACCTATTAAAATAATTAAATATCTTGTTTTAGTGGAACCGATGAACTAGAAAAAATGCTATTCGAATGTAAATATTTTACAACATAAAAACAACTCATGATTTGCTTTTTGAATATTAAAATACACGTTTGCTTACTTTTTTCAAAATCAACTATTTATTTTTTTATAAATCTTTAAAATATTAAAAATAGTTTCCTTTTATAAATATAGGTTTTAATAAAAATAAAGGTTATTTAACTCTTGAATGAAATGCTTTATTACAAAACTTTAAAAAATAAACCAATTTTGATAATAAAAAACTTTTTTTTGTTAAAAATATAAACTTTAAAAACACAAATTAATGTGCTTTTTTTTCTTAAAGATAAAACATGTTTTCCAAAATATTAAAACATCAGACGATGTTCCTATCTTTTTTAGAATAGGTTTATTTTATAAAAACTATATGTAGGGCCTGATTATGCGATAAAGTTATTTGTGTTATTTTGTTTTGTTATGGGTTGTATGTCGTTAGCTTTCGCTTTTTAGTTTATGTGTGTTTGGGCCAAAGGCCAGGCAATCAAAAGCCCACTGGACCGTAATAATATAATGATGCATGGCATATATAATGGAGGCATGTCTATAGGTGATCAAATCGGGTTGGTCAAAGGAACCGGAACCGGTTCAGAACCGGTTCCATTAGTCAACATCACTGTTTAAACCGGTTCCATGGTCGAACTGGTTAGGGAACCGAACCGGTTCCCCAACCCTCGGACCCGGAACCGGTGGAACCGGTTCTGACCGGTTCCTAAACCGGTTCTTACACTGTAACCGGTTCCAACCGGTTACAGTGTAAAATATTTTTTTTTTTCGTTTTTCGTTTCCGCTGCTTGTGTAGGTGATGATTTGTGTTCTTCTGATTTCTGAAGAGGCTCATGCTACTTTTGTATCGTGTTACATTTATTGAGTTTGCTATGTATTATAGTCTTTTGGCTTACGCAAGTCAAATGCTGAATTATAATCAAGAGCGGTGTTATACGATTCGTATTTGTATAACATGTTAAATAAAAAAAACAATTAACATAAAATTCATTTTATTTACTTTAAGAAGTTCAAAAAAAAGGTTACATGTTTTAAAATATTCAAAAACAAACTAACAAAACATTAAACTTATATTTTGTGACATATTATTTCTATAAAAGCCTTCTTGTTCGTCGTAATTATTGAGTGGCGACTTATTCATCAGAATTACTTGTAGAAACGCCTTCTTGTTCGTCGTGCACTCGAACATCAAGTGGTGTTTCGTCTTCCAGAGTGGTTACGTGTTGAACCCGATCGATTGAGTCCAAGTGATCCTTCAAGCAAATGCACATCTCCACCGACTCCGAATTCAGTCTTGTTCTTCTCACCGATATTACCCTGCCGCTAAGAGAAAAAGCAGATTCCGAAGTTACCGTAGAAGCTTGGGCGGTTAGTAAATCACGGGCCATGGTGGCAAGAATCGGAAACTCGGTTTCCTTTACCTTCCACCAAGCCAAAACATCAAAAGTGCCATATTCCTCTTCGGATAAACCGGTAGAGAAATCATATGCACTATACCTTCCTAGTTCGCTTGAAGGGGTGTTACCCCTTTGTTTTTTAGCCGTTACGTTGCGAACGGTGTTCATAAGGCTAATCATGGGGTCTCGTACTCTAGGAGCACTTGAACTTGATGAAGACCCCCCCGGCGTAGGCATGTGTATGTTTGACCCATATTTATTTATATAAAAGTCATACATAAATTTAAAATTCAAGTTAAAATCATTTTGTGCCTCTGTTGAAAAGTTTGGGTCAACTTCATGCATATCTAAGGCTGAAAAAATTTCGTCTATCACACATTCAACCCCCGTAACATTTAACATTGAGTTTAAAGCGGCGGCGCAAGTAAAAATCGGTGGCAATTCAAGAAAGTATTTTTTTAATTTAAACTTCATTGGTAATATGATGTTTGAAAACATTGGACTTTTATTTTCAAATTCTTTAAGATTGTTAACGATTAAAAATAACTCCGAAAGAACCTAGGGACTTGTCGGATAATACGTTCCCGATAGTTTCGTAGTTGATGTTTTAAAAACTTCAAGAAAAGTCGATAAGTCATTGATAATTTCCCATTTCTCATTTGAAAAGGGGATTGCCAAATCATTCTCGGCAAGACTAGAATGAAACATTTGTAAAGTGTCTCTTTGTTTCAAAGCACTTTGAAACATTATGCAAGTGGAATTCCATCGATGAGGTACATCCCAATTAGCTCCCAAAGCTTTTCTTCCCGTATCTTTACAAAATTTTCTATAATCCATTTGTCTTTTTTTACTTTTCTTAAAAACTTCATGTAGCATTACTCTAAAATCGTTTATAACCGATGTAACCTCATCCGAAGCAAGTCCGTCTTGCACGATTAAATTAATGATATGTGCAACACACCTTGAGTGAAAAAATACACCATTGCAAATCGGCGTATATTTTAATTTTAATTTATCAACCGCCGATGTATTATTCGACGCGTTATCAAATGCAATTGAAAATATTTTATTTTCTAGTTTATAAGTTTTTATAACATAATCTAAAATTTCAAACAAATTATCTCCCGTATGTGGATACTCAAAGAGTTCGAAAGCAATGGTGCGTTTCATCATTTCCCACGATGACGGGTCTACCCAATGAGCGGTGACACAAAGATAAGATTCGGGTAGACCATGTGGAGCCGACCAAACATCAGTAGTTAAGTTTATTCCCGTATTTATATTTTCAAAATATGCAATTAGTACCTCTTTGGCCTTCTTCCACAATTTTAAACAATAACGTTTAAGAGTATGACGACTTACGTGAGTGTATTGTGGTTGAAGCGTATCTCGAATCATGGCGGTTAAGCAAGGGTTGTCGAAGTGGCTAAACGGAAAAGCTTCTTGAATCACAAACTTCGCCATACGATCTTGAACTCGATCAATTTGGTATGTAAATATTCCGCCTTCACTATCCATTTGCGTTTGTTGCGACTCGACGTTCTGTTTCAACGCCCTGCAATACGGTCTTTCGATGTGTTTCTTCAAATTTGAATTCGAAAGTGGGTTTAAATAAATCCCACAAAACTTGCACCGAGCCTTCAATGAATGGTCACTCAATTCAACCAAATCCCAATTGCACCAAATCTCTTGATTACGATTATGAGGTACAATACGAACGAAACTTGGTCCGGCGGTGGAACCTTGACCAACCGATGATTGTGAGGCAGCCATAACAACAAATATGAATATAGAAGAAGAGAAAACAAGATATTAGAGAACTCAGAACGTTGTAATAGCGTTTTTTTGTATTTTTTTGCGTTCGGGTTTGCGTTTTGAGTGTTGTGATGAACCCATTACACTAAATACCTATTTATACTAGTAGTGGGGTGTTTGGGGAGCCAAAAAACGGCCATTTTTGACCCCAACGGTCAAAAAACGGCCATAAAACCGTTTCCCAACGGCTAGAACCACTCCAACGGCTATAACCGGTTCCGAACCAGTTCCGGTCGAACCGGTTCCAGAACCGGTTCCGGTTCGGTTCCGGTTCCTACCCGGTCCACCTCCAAACATGTCAAACCGGTCCCGGATCGTCGGGTTGAAACGGAACCGAACCGGTTCCTACGAAAAACGGGTAGGAACCGGTTCGGTTCCGGTTCGGTTCCGCCGAACCGGTTCCAGGAACCGGTTTTGTTGTCCACCTCTAGGCATGTCCATGAATACAACCCAACTCTCTTTACCTTATCTTCTTCAATGTTGTAAAAGTAGGTTTACAAGGCTGAGTACTCGCTACAAGGTATGTCGCCGAGGCGAGTTTATTTAAGTCCGCCTAGTTACTAAGAATCGATCAAATGTGGCCAACCTCAGTCAAAATCTCATCTAATCAGTGAACTTGGGCCGATTTTGACCTAAAAAAAATAAAACATTATTTGTATTCCTATAATATTAAAGAGCAGATGTCATTTTTTTTAATTAATGATTAACAATTTTCAGAATTATTTATTATTTTAAAATGTATTTCTGTGATTTATATTGATATTCACCTATTTTGTTATAAATATTAGAAAACTTATGATGTTTGACATATATATAATATTCAAAATTAATTTTCTTTATATTTACCATGTTCTGGTACTCTCCGAGTACTCCCCGAATACTCCGAGTACACCCAACTCCCTAGTCAGCCGCCTAGGGTCCACCTAGCGACTTTTGCAACCTTGATCTTCTTAAGTTTCCATTCTTGGCAAATAACTCAAAGACTTAATAAGATTCGAGATCTTGGTTAGTTGTAGGTGATTTCCACTCACCTACAACCGAGATTAATTCAAGAACACGTTGTGAGATCCATTCTAGGGGCTTACAATTAGTATCAGAGCTTTCAGCTCTACTAGGTGAGATTATTGGGTTACAACCTTGGATTTTGGTCTTGTTTTGGCGTTTGAAGTGTGTTTAGTTTACTACCGGTTATTCAGGTTAAGCTTAAAAATTGACAATAAGAGTGTTTGGTTGAAGATTCGTACAAAAACAATGTGTTTTGCGAGTTTGATTTCATCAGGTGCATAATCATAATCACATTTGGGAACAAATAACAATCGCATTTGAAATACAAATCGCAATCGCATTTGTATTTCACTCGCAATCGCATTTATTTCCAAAATCGCAATTGCACATCTGATCGCAACCGCATTGGTATTTAGAATTGCAATCGCATTTGCTTCCAAATTGCAATCACATCTGGACCCCAATCGCATCGCATTACTGTTCACTCCCAGAATCGCATTTCCACCAGAATCGCATTCGCAATCCTTATGCCAATTGCATTCACATTACTGTTTACATGAGATTGCGATTCTCATACTTAGAATTTTCTATGATTTCTACCGATTTCAAGACTGTTTGACCTGGTGTTTTTTTGGTACATTTATAAAGATGTCTTACGATACAGAATTGTTGAAGAGCTACCTGATCATTGAAAATGAAGCCGGAACCGCTAATTTATTGCTATTTTTAGTCCTAATGTCATTGCAGGTACTGAATCGCAGGGTAAAGACACAGGATTGGATTCAGATTATGAGGTTGACTACCTCAATTATTTGCTTGATACAGACGTCAGTGATCCTGTTACTGCTAATGATGATCCAGTCTCATCTGTTGCCGTAAATGTTGTTTCTGTTGCTACTGCTACTGCTGATGTTGCCTAAGTTCCTAAGCTTAGAAAGAGAAAGTGGCATTGTGTTAATAAACGTGCCAGTGTCTGATGCAGGAATTATCTGTATCATGATGAATCACTCATCTTGTAATGCAAATGGCACGCCGACAGTGAAAGTTAGGCTATTCGGCACCAAAATGGAGACCTCGCCACCATGCATTACACTGAAATGCATTCGCTGCCCCATCTCGACATGAACTACTTTGTAAGGGCAGCATGTGATTATATTGGTGAAAAGGGGTTGGAGGGATGGTTCAAGAGATTTGTGCAAAAATAAGCAAAGGATGACTTCCCAAATTTCAAGCTCAATATGGGAAGGACCTACAAACATTTAATAGAGATTGATCCAGCAACAGGGAAGAGAAGGAAGGCCTGGAGGAACGAAATGCCAAAAGAAGGGCGCAAAGTTTATCATGGAGAACCTTTTACGCCCAACACGCTTTCAGACTTCATTTGTTGGGACTTCGATGGTGAGACGGGCGAGGCAGTAGTCACTGCAAGCAGATGCACCCAATTCGTTTCTTCTATGAGCATGAGCTAATGGGGTTTGATGAGGCAGATATTATGAAGCTATATAAGTCTCCTTTGTGCACTCTTGAAGATCCAGGTTGGCCAAACACCGATCAAATAGTTGAGAAGTTTAACAAGTTTTTTCACTACGTTGTTGAAAATCAACTAATCGATCACCCGACACCTTTGAGTACGAGATTGATTAGAGACGGGAGCTGCATATAATACTAAAGACTAGAGGGAGATTATGGAGCCTAATTATGTAAAAAAGCCTTTTGTATTATTTTGTTTTGTCATCGGTTGTATGTCGTTAACTTTCACTTCTTTGTTTATGTATTTTTGAGCCCGAGACCATGTAATCAAAAGCCCAATGGAACGTAATAATAGAATGATGCATGGCATACACTCCACCATAGATAGTGGAGGTATGCACATGCATACAACAACCGTTGCAAAAACCCACTCCCACCAACCCTCCATATCTCTCTCTCTCTTATCTTCTTAAGTTTTTATTCTTGGGAAATAACTCAACCACTTAACAAGATCCGAGATCTTGGTTAGTTGTAGGTGATTTCTACTTGTATACAATTGAGATTGATTCAAGAACATGTTTTGAGATTCATTTTGGGGACCTACACTATTGAAGTTATTTTTTTTAAATAGATTTTATATTATTAAAGGTACAGGTTTTATTTTAAAATTTTTTTATGTCAACTCGAAGTTTAAACGTACTTAGCTGCCTGTTAAAAGAAAGTTCAAATGTTGAAACTTCCATTTTTAAAATGCTAGTTATTTAAAACTAATAAACAGAAAGCTAATACTTTCATCAAATCTAACTTTACTAATAAAAAAAAATAATGAGGATGATGTGGCAATCTCACATTCATTCTTGATCTAATCTTTCTTCTTATTCATTCTATCTATTTATGGGTTATGGGCAAAACCATTTTGTTAAATGGGTCATAATTTTCTTTCTAATTTTTCATCTCATTTATCATATCTATCCATGGGTCATGAGTCTAAATAATTTTGGCAAAAGGGTTATAATTTCCTTTATAATTCTCTAATTTATCATCTTCTTTATCCTACATATCCATGGGCCATTTAGGGATGACAATGAAACCCGAACCCGATGGGAAAACCCGAAATCCGACATAAATTGGGCGGGTAATACCCGACCCGTTAGGGTTTGGGACGGGTTTGGAATTATTTTGAAATTTTTCGCGGGTTTAGGATAGGTTCGGGATTTCTAATATACCCGATTACCCGACCCGATTACCCGATAACATAGACCCATTTATCCGGTTATATAACCGATGTACCCAATATAGCTTATTATATTATATATACTATATTCCAAATATATTATTTGTCAAAACTTGTTTATGTCAATTATTTAAGATATTTTACCTACATGGTAACCATCTTTGTAATCGATTAGTTATATTTTGTTAAAACCGCAGTAGAAACCCGACGGGTTTTGAGCCGGGTATAGCCAACAGGTATTTTGTCAAAACCTGATAGGAAACCCGAAACCCGATGGGAAAACCCGAAACCCGACGAGTAATTACCCGATTAAAACCCGACGGGTTTGGGACGGTTTTGGATGGACTTTTATAACCGGTTATGGGTTTGGGAATACCTAAACCCGACCCATTGCCATCCCTAGGGCCATTGGTTAAAACAATTTTAACAAATGAGTTATAATTTCCCTTCTAATTTTCTAATATCTCGTCTCATTATAATTATCCATGGGTAATAAGTCAAAACAATTTTAACAAATTTTGTATATTATTGTAAAATTTGCAAATTTTGTATATTATTGCAAATTTTAGCAATTTTAGCAAACTTCTAATTTCTAAATTTGAGTAATAAGTCAAAAGATTGGGTTTTGTAATTCAAAAAAGGGTAGCGGCGCAGCTTATTGCCCGCTTGCCTTCTGTTTCGATGTAATCTAAACTGTTATATTTGGCACTTTCAATTGAGATTATAGACTTCTTATTTTTTATAGTATATATTTTATTTTTTTTTCTTACCTTTAATTTTGTTAATTTCTTTCAAAGAAATGTACCCTTTTTATTTTTATTATTTAATAAATCTAGTGTAATATACGGGTCCAAAAGCTAGTAATGAAATATAAAAGACCACCAAGAAATTAAAAATGAAAAGGACGACAATCGTATAATTGTATAAATAAATTTTTTTTTATTTTATAAGTTTATTATTTAAAATTAAAAGAAGAAAGACATGGATTTATCTTAGTTTTACCAAAATAAGATTAGGAGCAAGAAAACAAAAGGTTTGTCGATAACACCAGTTTGATATACATTTTTCAATGAATATTATTTTGATAAATATTTATTCATCAACACTCTTTCATAAAAAAATTTCTAAATTTATGTTGATATCTCACGTCTAAAATAATGTAAGCAATTATTGTTCGATGATGGTTATGGTCAAAATAAGTTGATGCTAGGGAAGAAAATGCTAGTAATGATAATTAACATAAATATCTTAGTGGTTGATACTATATACTGTCAAACCATGGTTGCCTTATGGCTATGTGGTGATTGCCTGATTGGTGTGATACAAAGTTATAAAGTGGCTCCCTTGCAACAATTATCCATAGTTGAAAAGCATGGTATGATACTATAATCTTATCTGAAAAATATGGCGGAAATCATATTTTAAATCTTATCTTTAGTACAATCTAGGGATAGTCAATGTCAAGGGATAGTCAATGTGTAATTAGTTTCCACCGACACAACACTGCCAAGTTTGAATTTACGAGGGTCGGAGTTATTCTTTGCAATAGTTATTATTATTATTAAAAGATTATTGATTGACTTACTTTGTTATTACTTATTTCTAGTTTTTTTTAGATCCACCGGTAGTTTCCTACTATGCTATGTACAGTGACCTCATGTTTATTAGTGTAGCTGTTAATATTAAATAAATTTATATTGGTATCTTATATTAAAAATTATGCACCCAGTGACTGTTCTTTTATGATTACAGTTGAAAATTTAGTTTTGATTGTATGGAAGTAAATGTCTTGATTGGTATCAAAATGGTGGTTGTTGATGCTAATGTCAAACCATGTTTGCTCATTAGATATCTAGTAGTGGTTTGTTGAATTGTTGCTCAACATTTGCCCTTTCTTGAATTTCCTCTTCTTTTAAATAAAGTTTTTAATATTTTTTCTTGTTATTGACTAGGTTATAATATTAACTTCGAAAGTGTAACCGCTCTCGATAGTAGTGTTGGATCAACAATTTATCGTGTTTTTTTAACAGATATCATAAATCAATGAGATTTTTCATATATTGTTTTGACAAATTCTTCCCGTCTTATTCTGGTATCTGCTTTATGAATCATGGACCATTAACAAACTCGTTTATACATTACTAGGGCTGTTTGGTAGCCTCTTGATGGTTATTAAGAGGTTACCTCTTAATTGTTCATAGTCTCTTAATTGTTAAGAGGTAACCTTAATTAATCTGAATGGTTAAGAGGCTACCTCTTAATGGTTATCTTTAAATCATTCAAACTTAAGGTTATATTTTAACCATTAGAAAGTTATAAACCATTAAGAGATAGCCTTTAAATGATCATTAATAGGCTACCAAACAAATAAGATAAATATTGAATGACGGGGCCACAAAATTTACTTTGAATTTTACATACACTATAAAAGAATTAATACCTGACTATCAACATACAAGATCTGATGCACTGATGGTTAAAGTTAGGGTGGCAAACAATTTTGCCCTTTTAACTTTCTAGGGATCGAGTCTTTTGGTTGTTACTTACTTACTTTTCATTTTTTTAATCTTTCTTAGATATTGGTAAATACTAGCTTGATTATTCCTTGATAATGCATTACAATATATAGAGACGGAATGCAAATCCTAGAGAACTAAGGTGGACCCATGGGCTCACACTAATAATACATCATAATAATATAATCCAATACTCCCCCGCAGTCGGAACGGAAGGAAACCAGAAGTTCAGACCGGGTAAACATAAGGAAAAAAGGAAAACATAAAACAATAATTAAGATAAGTGTGCTTCGATCGACTCGGAAATCTAAAACTTTTGCCGACGAAACCATTGCTTGATTATATTATCCGTGGGCTTCAATGATACATCC
Organism: Bidens hawaiensis; assembly: GCF_021521415.1. Classification (NCBI taxonomy): domain Eukaryota; kingdom Viridiplantae; phylum Streptophyta; class Magnoliopsida; order Asterales; family Asteraceae; genus Bidens; species Bidens hawaiensis. The sequence goes on along the minus strand of NW_027501246.1, from coordinate 15,107 downwards.
ATAATCCTACAAGAAACGTGCAATGCGGCGGGGTAGCGGCTGGATTAAAAAAAAACTAACTCACTAGCAGCAAGCAAAACTACACCACAAATAAATGGTGATTTTGTTCCGTAAGAATCGAAGAGCGGCGGATAGGTGGCTACTTAGATCTGGTACCCAGATGTAGAAATCAATACCGTGCAATCAGAGAAATAGGGCGGCAGGTGGCGTTGTAAGTGGTTGGTTTGGTGGCGGCTGATCGGAGGGAACAACCAAAATCTTGGATTGCCAATGAAGCTTTATTCAAACGGGAAACATAAAATAAAATAAAATAGAAAAGAAATTGAAAACGAATGGCTAGACGGCGGCGGCAGTGGCAACACGCCGCCCTGTCTAGGTTTTTCCGTTGATATGAGTGTGATTGTAAGAGCTGAGTTGAGGTTAGATACTTTCCGTTGATATGAGTGTGATACAACTAGACAAACATTATCCAGGGCAACTGTTTTTGTAAGAGCTGAGTTGAGATTAGATACTTTCCGTTCTTTATTGCTCTACTTGATATATAGCATTCTAGAATTTTTTTTAGCTATCATGTTGATATGAGTGTGATTGGTTCAAGAATAAAACTAAACCCAAATCAACTTGTTTGCAGGCTTAGAGTGGGACGATACGTTTATGTTTTTAGTGTGTATGAATATGTGAGGTTTTTTAGCGGGTCACCGCCAACTTGCTGTTTTTTTATTTAATGTGGGCAAATAACCTAATTAATTATTGTTGTTCGGGTCCAAAGTGAAATGTTAATGAAATTTGACAGTTTATAGCAGGTCAAAATGAACACAAAACGTGTTGGACTTATTATGGCATATGCTAAATAATGTTATTTTACAAAAGTGTAAAAACAAACATTTTACCCATATGTTGTCCACTAGTACAAAAAAGACTAGTTAACAACGGTTTTTAGACAAGTAAAAGCGGTTCTTAACCGCTGTTGATGGGGTCGCTGTTTTTGGTTCTGAAAGTCAGATAAACAGCGGTTACTTATAAACAGCGGTTTTTATGTTTCCTTTTACAGCGGTTTCTTTATAAACAGCGGTTTCATATAAACAACGTTTTTCAAACCTTCCTTTTAAAGCGTTTTATGTTTTACAGCGGTTTTTGTACAGCCTTTTTCTAGGTTGGAGCAGTTCTAATACATTTTAATACAGCAAAAATATGCAGCATAATTATAATATAAATTTATCTAGGAACAAAACCATATTCAGCTTTCATATGAAATTGTCCAACAATATTAAAAAACACTTACATCCAAATTTCATACAAATTATCCAGATATGTAAAGTACTAGCACCAAAATACATGCATAAATCCAAGATTATCATGTATGATAATCATTGTGCCCTTACAAACATTCTAGCAAAAAGTTCTGGAATTAATCTCATAATCATATCATCGAGTTCCGCCAATGTAGCCACAGTCGAGTCTTGCCAAATCTAAAAAGATAAATACTAGTTAGAATAACCAGAGCAAACCACAACCATAACGCAAATGAAAACAGAACAACCCGACGCGAACTAACCGAAACGAAAACCGAGCACCGACCCGAACTAACCCAAACCCGACAACCCAAAAAATAAAAATAATCCAAGCATTTATCGTCTTACTTTTGAACATCCAAAAAAACAGACATTTTTTATTCATTCACATGTAAGCCCGAAACCGAACAACCCGCACATTTTTTTAGTAATATCCGAAACGAAAAAACCGAACAGCTTGAAAGCTTTTTTTCATAATGGGTTAATGCATTTTCTTTGTCGGGTCATAAGTATAACTTAACTGAAAGCGACGCGTTCTGTTTTTTGTAATGGGTGAAAATGGTTTTGGTTTTGGTTTCGGTTTAGATGAACTTCATGTTTTATTAGATCGAAACGGGTGTTGCCGATTCAGGAATAAAACTAAACCTAAATCAACGAATCTGTGTTTTCAGAACGAGTCAGCATTTCTGTTTTAGCGTGTAAGAATTTTCGTTCTCTTTCGGGTCAAAAGGGGTCCTGCTGGTCCAGAAATAAAACCAAACCGAAATACCCAAACGACCCATTTGTTGTTTTACAACAAGTCAAAAAGTTTTTGAATTTAGTGTTGCAAATAACCTAATTATTCATTAAATAAAAAGGTATTACACCATAGAATAGTAACTAAGTTTCAAATTTGTTCCAATTAGATCAATGATATAAAGTTTTGTTCTATTTAGGTTACTTAACATTTATTTAGTGTTTCAGTCCTAGATATTTGACCTGGATAACAGGTTATCTAGGTTTTTTTTCCAAATATTTTTACGTTGCATACTAAACACCTGTTAACTTAAGAGGAGTGCAAAGTAAGCACCTCTTAACTTAAGAGAAGTGCATAGTAAATACATCTTAACTTAAGAGGAGTGCATAATAAACCTAGATAACTTGCTATTCATGTTATATATTTAGGATTGAAACACTAAATAAAGGTTAAGTGATCTAAATAGAATAAAACTTTACACCGGTGACCTGATTGACACAAAGCTAAAACTAGATTACTATTCTATGAAGTAATCCCTAAAAACAATAATAAAATTGGACCATTTGCATTTTTATGGCGGGTCAAAATGTACCCAAAATGTGTTCGGACTTATTATGACCGATATACCAAAACATGAACCGACAACACCCGTTACTCATAACAATGCAAAAATCTCTATTATCTGACATGCATATTAATTACATACTGAAGAGTGATCGACAAATAACTTATTGAACATGTACTACACTTTATGTCATTCATGACCCTATACTTATAAACGAACTGAATGAACACGAACAAGGGCATGTTGGTGTTTGCTCATTTAATTTTAAACGTACATGAACATGAACACTTAATTGGACAAATATTTATGTTCATGCTCGTTTGTTTAAAAAAATAAACATGTTCATGTTCGTTTATTTAAAATATAAACGAACAATTCGTGAACAAAATAAACAAAAATAAATTAAACAAGCATACAGAAATGAATAAATTTAAATGAACACAAACGAACAAATATAAATAAAACCATAAAGTAGATAACTTTTCAGATAATAATTCCATTATTTTCTAATTAATGTGTAAACGAACACAAATGAGCATAAATTTTTTGTTCATGTTTGTTCGCTTATTAAATGAACGAACGGTAAGTGGTCTTATATATGATTATATGAAAAGGTAATTGGAGTTCATTTCAATAATTGCTTTAAAACATACATGAATTATCAGCATTGTCAGGTGCGTGACAAATAGCTTAGAGCATGGAAACATAAGATTTTAACATGTTTGCATTTAATATGTATGAATTAGTAGGTGTACTTGCAGATTTAAGTGATGATATGATTGTGATTTGTAGATGGCTTATACTATGGGGAGGCTAATGGGGTGAGGTATAACAAGAACAATGGCAAATGGTCAAAGAAATGTAAAGGCTAAGAAAACAAAAGGTTCAATTAAGCGGGAAAGGATGGTTAGCTTTCGTGGTTGATGGTTCTTAAATTTAACCATAATTTAAGTATATAGTTTCTTTTCCTTTGTTTGATGGCTCACTTGTATTTTAATCTTTCATTGCATTTATTTGACTCTTCAATTTATTGAAAGGGGGAAACAGCAAATTACTCTTATATATATATATATATATATTTATTGATGTAGGTTGCTTAACAAAAGAAAAGTGTGAATCATGTCTATATTCTCCTATGTCCTAAGTGTTTATAGTTGTTTAATTTGTGTTGCAAACCCTAACACACAAAGAAATATAAAAAAAAAAAATTACACAAGATTTCGTCGCATCGTGATGGGTTAAACAACCCCCCCCCCCCACCCACACACATATATATATAATGTGTTATTGGTATTTATTTATGTGAATTAATCAGCTAAAGCTAGGGAATACCATCAAGATGGTTGTGAAAGCTCCGAATGAACCCAAAATAAGCCATGGACTTGTATCTACCCCACTATATAAGGACCCATTTGGTGTGAAACCACAGTAGGGATACCTCGGTCCTAGTTGGCATCGTGGTCAGGAGGAACATCGTGCCCACCCTCGTCCACGAAAATTGTTTATGAACATATATATATATGTGCACATAACTTGTTTTTCCTAAACTAACGGCTAATTTAGTGTAAACAAGCGTGTCCAAGTTCTAAAACCTTGAAACCCCAGGTAAACCGGAATGACCAACCGACCAGTTTCATTGATATAATTAATTTGGTTGATTTTACTTATGAACACATTTTGGTCTAATGACATGGGTATGATAGTTAAGACCTGGTTCGAAAACTAACTTAAGAGGGTTTTTCGTAATGGTAAGTTTCATCCATGATAGTGTCCCTGGATGAGTCAGACCTTTCAAAATCAGTACGAAAAATTCACATTACGTCTCAGAAATACTGACTCGGGTATTAAGATAGTTTGAAACGCGGTTAAAAAGACTCCTTTTAAATCGAGGTAAAACGAACTTTTGCATGACCACTAGCTTAGGATTGATCAGACAACCTTATCCAAGTCTTAGGATTGACAAATTACGTGTGGAGCTTCCTATACCACACACACACGTACAACACTACACCAATGGAGGCCACCACGGACACCAGCCTCCCGGCCGCAATCGTTCACCGTCTCCCTCATTTCAAATTCTCTTTCACAGGTGCTGAACACGTCTTCCACCAGATCGAATCTTCGGATCCTTTATACCCGGTCCACCGTCTATCAGCTCGGGTCGTCATTGTCATTGGTCCTAGCCCACTCAACTCCGAGCACTTGGACCAGTATCCGTCAGTTGAATTCGTCATAGGAACGTCAGCCGGGGTTGATCATATTGATTTAGCGGAGTGTCTACGACGTAATATTCGGGTTACTAGCGCTGGACCGGCTTTCTCTGAAGATGTAGCAGATTATGCTATAGGGCTTTTGTTGGACATTCTTCGACGTGTTTCGGCTGCTGATAGGTTTGTTCGGGCCAGCTTGTGGCCGGCCAAAGGCATTTATCCTCTTGGAAACAAGGTATATATACTCTATATTCTATTGACGTAATTTTTATTACCGTTGATCGGACAAAGCCGCATCTATGGTTAAGTGAGTGTGATTAACCTATCATTCAGTTATGGTTATGGTTAATGTGTCTCCGTTAATCGACTTTAGCTGAGCTGAACCTTGTAGTTTTATGTTTTTCCAAAATTTATGCCTCCATTTCAATCTTTTATATATTTTTATCCAACTTCGAACATTTAAATTTAATTATGTTGCAACTATATATAGCATGGCTTGGAACTAACGTATTTTAGCTTCGAAACTTTATGAGCTTGGAACACCATAACCAAACCACTTTCAACTAGAACAAAGGAAGAAAAAGCATATAAAATGCAATTGACAATTAAGCGAAAATTAACTGGAACCAACCTATGGCGGACGGTTAACCGACCTACGGTTAACTGACCATTCAGTTTATGGTTATGGTTAACCGAACCGAACCAACTTGGGACACCCGTACCTCAATGTTGGATATGATCCTAAATATAGAATTAAGAAATTGAATGATTTCTTTTCTATATACTGTGTAAACTACATACACGAAAATCTTTCTTTACAATACTGCCAGAATTTGTTTTCTTTTACTGAAAACTTACTTCATTGAGTGAACATAAAATTAAGGGAATGGCTTTGTAAACATCAACACTCTTATCATTTGTTGATATACACCGCAAGATAAGCCAGCAGTTACGTTGCATTGTATATTGATTGTGTTGTAATATAGATTTTTGTTTTTGAAATTATTTTAGAGGGCTCATTAAATCTTTATTCGAACCAAAGTTTTTACTAATTTTCTGAGTATACTTTATTTTGTAAAACACATACAATATATGTAATTAATCCATAATTTCATATTTGGAATTTATGTAGAACCCAATTCTATTTCTTTGATCTCACACTCTTTTGATCTCGCGCTCCTTGCTCCCGGAGAGGCATGCCCAAAAAAGTTAAGGGGAGGTAAGATACATTTTTATAGATGAACAAGAACAAGTAAAAACATGTAGCAACATTAAAGAACAAAAATATTATTGCCACTTGGCAGCGAAGAAGAAAAAATTTAAATAAAATATGAAGACTATATTCTTTGGTTTTATGTTTCTTTGGGACTGCATGGTAACTACTTCGTGATTGCTACTTAATTCAATAATATAATCTTTGGGATTGCTACTAGGATTAAAAAACAATAACTGCTTGCTCATTATTTTTGTTGTTTAGTGACAAAATATTTGGTTCATAGAAACGTTCAAACTGATTATAAAATATGAACCAATTTCCATTGTTTAATTAGTTAGGAGGCAAACGAGTTGGGATTGTTGGGCTTGGAAGCATCGGCTCGATAGTCGCTAAACGGCTCGAACCATTTGGTTGCACCATTGCCTACACCGCAAGAAACAAGAAGTCCCAAGTTCCTTATGCATTCTACCCCAATGTTCTAGATCTTGCAACCAACGGTGATTCTCTAATTATTTGCTGCGCGTTGACCAACACAACTCGCCACATTATCAATCGTGATGTCATGACTGCCCTCGGGAAGAAGGGCATTATCGTCAATATTGGGCGTGGGGTCCTTGTGGATGAGAAGGAACTAGTGAAGCTCTTGGTTGGAGGCGAGCTTGGAGGAGCGGGTCTTGATGTGTTTGAGAATGAACCCGGAGTACCAAAAGAGTGTTAGGATTAAACGCACACACGAAACCGAACACACACACGAAAGCAATAAACGAACACGAGGATTTAACGTGGTTCGGTCTAAACTGACCTACATCCACGGGTGGCAACTAGGTATATCTTTATTGAGTGACCAAATATTACAAGTACATAATGTTGTTTATATAGAGACTGAACTAGGGTTAGTAAATTATTATGCAAGAAATCTAAACCGGGCCGGGCTTGGGCCCGACCGCCCACACCCGTCTCCTCTTTTGACTTCATATAATAAACCGGGCCAACAAGGCCTACGAACCCAACAATCTCCCACTCGGAGGCCTTGAGTACTCTCGTCTGCACTCCTGATTGTACTTCTGTAATCTGAACATTAAACTTCTTCTAGTTGCCACCGCCTTCTCATCAATTAACCTGAAGGCCCGTTGAAGCTCCCCGGAGCTCCAACACGTCAGTCACGGCTGAAACTGCCCCTGACCCGTTCTCTGTCCCTACCGGCTCCCACTGTAACAAACTACCGGATCCTGAGATAACCTGAGAACAAACACTCTCCATATTCAGCAAGTAATTCATTGGAGAGACTTTTACAGCTAGAATACTGGTTTTCTTAATCCACTGTCGACCTGGAACTGTAACTGAAACACGATCTGTGCTCCCACTGTCACGATGTCCCCCAACTGATTTAACCTTCCTAGCTCGTTCATCCTGAATCTTCACTTTGGCTCTGGGTTTGTTACTTGCAAAACGAACCTTCTTCTGCCCACGAGATTCTGTGAACCGGATTTTGTCTTTCACCAAAACTGGATCCACTCCTTTCGATGACATATCGACCATATACAACGAACCCATTTTCTTGCCACGAGCAACAATGAGATTCCCTTTGACTACTTTCCACTGCCCATTCCCGAACTTAACATCGTGCCCTTGGTCATCCAACTGCCCAACTGATATCAAACGTTTCTTCAAACTTGGAATAACCCTCACGTCTTTCAAAGTCCAAGAAGTACCGGCTGAAGTTATCAAATCAACGTCTCCCATACCCGTAACCTCTAAAATATCATCATTCGCTAGTCGAACCTTTCCAAAATCTCCAAATTTAAGATTCTTCATCGTTTCACTACAGTGAGTGGCATGAAACGATGCACCAGAATCCATCACCCAAGCATCAACACTACTCTCAACACTACAAACCAAAGCCTCATCACTACTGACCCCGTCATCTGTGTCGTCTTCTGTAACGTTCACCTCTTTCTTACCATTCGGACACTGATTCCTGAAGTGTCCTTTCTCTTTACAACCCCAACATTCAATATCCTTACGAGTATTAAACTGACTCCTCTTCCTGCTCCCACTGCCTCGCTGTTTTCCCCTACCTCTACCTTCTGTGACTAGCATATTGCCTGATGATTCACCTGAACTTCTGCGTCTTGAATCTTCTCCCAGAATCAGATCTCGAATCCCATCGAAAGTAATATTTGTAGACGAACTACAAACTGCAGTCATTGTTTGCGACCAACTGTCGGGCAAAGAGGATAATAACAAGAGGCCTTGAACTTCATCATCAAACTTAATGTCAACTGACACTAAGCGGGACAAGATCGAATTAAGATTATTGATATGAGTTGTAACTGACCCACCCTCTTTCATTCTTATTGTCACTAGCTCTCGGATAAGATAGACTTTATTCGCTGCCGAAGGCTTCTCATACATGTTGGATAGCGCCTCCATCATACCACGTGCTGTGGTTTCTTTCATGATGTTAAACGCCACATCTTCCGACAACGGCAAAGTAATACAAGCCCTAGCTTTCTTGTCTAACTTCTTCCAATCTGCTTCTGACAGCTTTTCTGGTTTTTCATCCTCAAGCACTACATCCAAATCTTTCTGACAAAGTAGTGCCTCAATCTGCATCTTCCACCAACCGAACTTCTGTCCGTCAAACTTCTGTATCGAAACCTTTCCGTCTTCTGCCATAACAATGACTAAAACGAAAAACTGGATAAAAAACAGAGACAGACACAGCAATGGCACGAGCCTGAACTTAACGGCTGTTCTACTGAACTCTGTTAAAAATCAACCTATTTAAACCGCAGCGGAAATACGAACTGTAAATCAGAAACCGAAACTTTAAACTGAAACGATAAACCTGACAAACGCGGTTGGCACTGGTTCTAAGTTTCTTTAAATTTCTTCTGACTTGAAACTGTTCTTCAACGAAAATAGGATCTTGATTCGCTGGTTCTCGCCAAATCGAAACTGGTTAAAGCCCACGAGATTTTCGGCCCACACAAAAAATATAATTTGATCTAGACTTAAATTGGCTACTAGGAAAAAAAGATCTGCCAATATCAAGGCCCAATATTCCTTTTTTATTTGACAAAACAAAAAGGTACGAATGCCCAAAGTCTAACAAATTTACTACTGCTCACGTGCTTCTTCTTCTGCTTCTATTTTTTGTGTTTTCAGCAAAACCTAGTTTGCTATCTCTGCCGTATCTACTTCAATGGCACTGCCTCTAGCGGCGGGTATGATAAAATTGCTTTCAAAAAAATAAATAACAGAACCTGAACAAATTCCAACCGTCACGCGGGTTGCGGCTGAGACAAATTAGTGCGGCGGCGGCGGTTGTCTGCCGGCGGAACCCTAAAACGAACTGTCTGCTGCCGTATATCGACCTACTGGTGCGGTGGCGACGGGAGGGTTCTGCGCGTTCTTCGTGTGATCCGAACCTAAGCTCTAGATACCACTTGTTAGGATTAAATGCACACACGAAACCGAACACACACACGAAAGCAATAAACGAACACGAGGATTTAACGTGGTTCGGTCTAAACTGACCTACGTCCACGGGTGGCAACTAGGTATATCTTTATTGAGTGACCAAATATTACAAGTACATAATGTTGTTTATATAGAGACTGAACTAGGGTTAGTAAATTATTATGCAAGAAATCTAAACCGGGCCGGGCTTGGGCCCGACCGCCCACACCCGTCTCCTCTTTTGACTTCATATAATAAACCGGGCCAACAAGGCCTACGAACCCAACAAAGAGCTAGTTACGCTTGTTGTTTTGTCTCCACACAAAGCTTTTCTAACACCAGAGGCGTTTGATAATGTTAGAGGGATAGTGATCGCGAACGTAGCGGCTTTTTTCTCGAATAAGCCATTGTTGTCTGAAATTAATCTTAGTGATTAATATTGAAATTGATGAATGCCACATTTGTATTGTTATATCAGTTTGGTCATAGTATTGTTATGCATGTTAAACTATTAATAAGCAAGAACAACTAGATATATGTTTGCAGGTTTAAGATTTTTCAGGAAAAACAATTGAAATTAAATACCTTTATTGGGTTTAACATTTTGTGATTTCAAACCATTTTCTAAATATAAGAAACTTTGCCAAATATAAATCATTTGGATTAACATATTACCAACTAGTTTTCGAACCCGTGTTACACACGTGATAATTCTAATTATAAAATTATAAGTAAAACAAATAATTACATAGCGTATATGAAAAAAAAATGTATTACATATATGCCTGTATCTATAAAGTGTACATAAATTGACTATTTATATCACATTATTTATATCACAAAATGATTTTTTTAAATGAACTTAATAAAAAAATGCCCGTGCAAAATCGTATCCGAGAATGTTTATTTCTATTGAAAAATTCATTCTCGGTGTCATATATGTATAATTAAAAGAATTTTGGTTATGAACCAATTTCGAAAATAAGACTTCTCATACGATAGTAATTCTAACCACTCAGCTTAAATACAAAAGAGGCGTTACCTTTATTGATATATTTATCAATTTACCACCCATCGAAGGAAAGTAGGATATTAAATTGTAGCAATGGATGTTCTTCAAGAACTATGTTTTTCTGAGCTACATCATAAAAATAATTTTGATAAGTTTCAGAAGACTTCTCGATTTTGTCATAATGACAACATAAAAAATAACATGTTAACCCATTCAATTTTGTGAATATTTTGTTTTATTTTAGCATAGTTTTGCATGACGTGCTTCTCATACAACGTTCTAATCACCATTGAATGAAAAATTAATGTTGACATAAATATTTCAAATTTGATAAAAGTTAGAAGCATGGGGGTGGCATGTCGAAAGTGTTTGCAATTTTTTCTTAAATTTTAATAATTGAGGGAAGAATAGTTAATTTGCCAAATCCCGAACCTTTTGATTATTTAAAAAAATGCCCTTAAAAATAAACTTCAAACCCGAATCATGTTTAAAATTCTAACTTTCATACTTTTGACATTTTAAAATCAACACTTTGAACCCATAACAAAATTGACGATAAATCTATTTGCATTCTCAAACTTTTAAAAATACTCAAAATTTTCATTTTTGACCCGTAACAAATTTTGACCTAAATATAGTTAACTTGTACCAAACAATCTATTTACCAACTTTTGACCCATAAAATCAAATTTAACTTCCACAAAAAACCCGAAACAATTTTCATTTGAGAAACATGATTTGTTATTGATTTTTGGAATTCACCAAGTATTTTAAAATATATAGTAAAATAGTATGTTAATATTTATATTTATAAATATATATATATATATATATTAAATAAATATAGTGTAAAGGGAAAATGAATAATTATTGATTTATTACATATATTAGGGTACATTAGTTTTGGAGGGAAAAAAATTATAAGAATTAACCAAAACATGATAAGTGTTCATATTTATTTTACTTTATTATAATAGGTAGATTTTCTTAAAACCGAACAGTAACCACCAACGCAACCAGTCCGACTATCGATTTCTGGGGTTAACCAATTGGAGAAAATATGGGTTGGTGGGTTGAATAGGTAAACCCGAACCCTAGCTATTTATTTATTTGTGTTGCGTTGGTCACTCATAAATTGGGCCGGGCTTGAGCCATGGTTTAGCGTAGTAAAATGTTTGTAGGTTTAAGATAGTTCATAACAATACCGGAAATTAGATTTTAATAATCACGGCTTTAACCTGTTTGTCGAGATTAATCTCAACTCAAAAAATGTTTACAGACAGTGCTAATTCTAAACAGATTTTCCTGCAACGATCTCATATCAACTGAAAGTTAACCGTATATTAGTTCTTTTTATCACATGAACAACTTTCGTGGCAGAAAAAAAAATACAATTAAAATCCAATTTCACAAAAAAATATCTTTATTGTTTTTTTTCCCTTTTTTAACGGAAAATTTAACTCAATTTCTAAATTAAAGCACATGTTTTTATGACGGGATTTGAACCATCACCCATTTAAAAGAAATCCCTTTGATGTGTGGGTGAACGAATGTGTTTTAAGTAAGTTATATCATGTATTTTATGTGTTTATATGTCTTGGACACGATTACTTTGAGTGGTTTTACATTTACAGGTGAGTGGGGCTTAAAGGAGCTTAAATGAGCTAAATTGGCGCATATGAGATGGAATAGAAATGAAGATTTTATTGCATGGAATGATAGAGAATTTAAAGACGAAGAAGTAGCCGAAAACGGTACGTAAAACGGAGCTATAACGAAGAAGTTATGGGAAAAACAGTGCAAGGGGGCTATCACCGCAAGCAGGGGCGCTGATCAGGCAATTTTGGAAGAGAGGCCGCAAGTTGCGGCCATATGAGCACAAATTGCGGCCTAGTTTGTAAAAAGACGCGGATTTTAGGTTTTTGCCTTCATATATAAATATAACCTTAGGGTTACGAAGAGAAGACCTTTCCCAGCCGTTTTGGGGTACTAGGAAGCCATTTTCCACCATCCTAACACCTACCAATCACCACAATCTTCCATGGTTTCATCCTTTCAACCCATAATCGAGCTCATCATGATGCAGAGGCAAGGCTCAACCACTCGTGACCACTTCAGGTGTAGGGTTTGCATATGAATTGATTATTTTTATGAACATTACATGTATTGGGATTTAGTTTTGATTAATCTTTTCGTTGATTGAATCTATATGTTTATTGGAATTAATTAAACAGTTTTGTTTCTGGAACTTTCGTTTATCATCAATTATTTGGTTTGTGTTCATCAACATTTAGGATTAAGTTCTTATCGTCATTGAACCGTTTATCATTAATCATTGATAGATGCTAAGTTTCGTATTAATGAACTGGTAATTAGATAGACCGTGTTCAGTTGTGTCAATTCTTCGGATTAAGTTCTGTGAATCATCATAACCAAATTATTGGGTCTAGTAATTATTTTCTTATTCTAATAAATGAATTATATCTATGTGATTCGCCAATTGGTATAAGTTTAATCAGTCAGTTCATTGCATTACCTGAACCTGAAGTGTGTCACTGTTTTCTCTAATTGTTTTACAACTAAATCAATATTTAATTTGCTTGACATCGTCTGTCCACCTAGCATAGTTAGTTACTAAGTATTGATCAAATCCAACACTTTGATACAACTAGTCCAAAGCTCTGTACATTTGGTATCTTTATTGGGTTACTTTTGTGCTTTCAAACCAACTTTAGCAAGTAAGAAAATTTACAAAACATATATGATTTGCATCAACATATTACCGATGTTCTAAAATCTGGACAGGAACCACCAACGCAACTAGTTCGATTAAGTATTTTTGAGTCGTCTAATAAGGTATAAATCTGGCTCATATATATTTATTGTGTTGTGCTGGACACACTTAAAGTCGTGTCATGTTTTTTGTCAGCATTTTAATGCTTGTTTGTGTGAATGAGTAAAGGTTAGTAATTTAGTAACAATTTAAACAAATAATAAATCAAAGCTTAAATGATAATTTTTTTATTTTGTACTTTTTTAGTTATTTTGGTTTTCTCATCTTTTAAAACATCTAACTCTAAATTTTAACACTTTTTAAAAGTCCTAATACCGGATCTTACAGCAAGTTTTTGATTCAATCTCGGTCGTAAACTTAACGGAAATCATTTACAACTAAGATCTCGGATCTTGTGTGTTTGAGTTATTTTCTAAATAAGGAAAGGTTGGAGTAGTTGGATGGATACGGTTAGTGTGTGCATGAACATACCTCCACTATTTATACTATTTATAGTGGAGGGTATGCCATGCAACCTTTCATTATTTTCGGCCCATTGAACTTTGATTACATATGGCCTTGGGCCCAAACTTACACTTGACAAAATAAACGAAAGCTAACAAATTACAACCGTGAAATAAGATAAAAAAATACAAAAGTCTTAATCATCGAAATGGGCTCCGCACTTTTCATATTTAAAATCAAAGTATGAACGAAAAAAAATACTATTAAAATTGGTTAATAGGTCCGTTAAACCATTTAGTAAAAGATATTTGATTTATATAATCTCAACTATTGACTATTGGCAAATAACAACCTTAATTAATGAAATGTCGGCTGATGGTAACATATTGCTTCTAACTGTCTGCGACTAACAAAATCCTTGACATTTTTCGCCAGAAAACTGATGTGTGGGTGAAATAATGTGTGTTAAGTGAGTTATATTGTGTGTTTTGTGCCTTTATATGTCTTGGACACGATTACTTTGAATGGTTTACGTTTACAGGTGAGCAAAATTGGCGTATATGAGCAAAACAGTACAGTGGGGCAGTCACTGTAAGGCAGTGGGGTGATGACCGTAGGCTACGGTCCCACCATAGCTTACGGTGGGGAGACCGTAGGCTACGGTCTTCTGGGCAGAAAAACGCGATTTTTAGGTTTTATCTTCCATATTTAAGCTCGGTTCAACCCTATGCCGCCTATGCTTGATATCCTAACATACCTGGACGATTTTGGGGCTCTTTCGACCATTCTAACACATCTCAATCATCATAATCCTCCATGCCATCATCCATTGAAGAATCAAGAGAGCTAATGAAGACAACTATGCAAGGCTAATCCGCTTGTGACCGTCTTCGGGTGTAGGGTTGAGTTGTTTGTTGGATTGTTGGTATTCTAAACCTAACTTTTGTATTTTGTTTGTGTGCTTGAAAGTGTTTTTGGTTATTGATTGATTTACAGTTTATCAGTCAAACGATTTGTGGTCATCAACAATTAGGATTAAGTTCTTAGTGTCATTGACCTAACTATCTTTAGCTATAGAACTAATAAGTCATCAATACCTAAAATTAACAATCAATTAAATTATTGTTTAGTCGTGTCAATCATTCGGATTGAGTTCTGATAATCAACATAGTCAAGCATTTAGTCTTTTGGTTTATGGATTCAAACATTTAGCCGTGTCAATCAATCGAAAGGTTTGACTATGTTTGACTATGTTGATTATCAGAACTCAATCCGAATGATTGACACGGCTAAACAATAATCTAATTGATTGTTTAATCGGTCGTCGTCGTACCGGTCAGAGATAAAGAAGAATGTGTTCCTAATCACTTAAA